>NW_017671272.1:153363-231886 GCF_001879085.1 Nicotiana attenuata | reverse complement strand
CGACCCCCCCCCCCCCCCCCAAGTACAAGTTGCTCGGGCAATAAGCCACCTCAAACACCATCTAAAATCTCATATGACACCATCAATGTGCCAACAAGATACAACTCGAATATGACCCATAAGGAAGAACGAACTCTGGCAAAGAACTAACCAGGTTGCGTAATGAATAGTACAACCAACCAAATACTGTGTACCTAACTCAAAGATGAGAAAGAGAACACACAAGGTACATACAAGGAATCGTACCCAACATTATATTATTGCGGCGCGCAACTCGATCCGAACATCATACCCATGGTGGCGTGAAACCCGATCCACACATAACAATCAATAAGAAAATACCCATCAAGCCATAATGATCAAAGCCACAAAATGCCTGAATATTGACCATAACGTGCCAAGTGCATAAATACAACTCTGGGGAGACAGATAGCGTCATGTGCTACAAAAACCCAAGCACGACTAAGGTGCAATAAACAACCAGCATCTCGAGAGCCATCTCGCTCATATAATATCACAAGCTATGTCGGATCATAAAAAACGCTTGAATAATCAAGCCGTCTCACAACCCATATGGCATAAAAGAGTAGCACCTGAAATTGACGACACTAGGAATGTCATCCACTACACTTGAAGAACCAGCCATAAGCAATGCTATGCTGCCTAAGCATATCTGATCTGGCATAGAATATACATTCACATTAGGCATCCCTACGGACATCAAAGCCGATTTCGATCATCTCCAAATAGGTATATAACCTCCCAAATATCCACAATGACCCTATCCATGACACATACGATCGACCATCAAATCCGGAACAAACTTCCATAGTCCACAACCAAATGAATAGAGAGTCTCTCATACATAAATTCTCCAATCAGCGACAGTACTAGCTTACATACCTGATTTCAATCTCTGCCCCTTAAATGACTGACACGCCATACTTATACAATCATCGTGTGGGAGATGCTTCCACGACCTTCCGCATAAGGTAGCGAATTGTGCACATCCATACCACCAATCGTACTAATTCTTTAATGAAAATCAAGAATTCGCAAATCAATACACAATGCCTCTTACATAGAATACCGTTCTCAAGCGACACTAAGATAGCGCCAACTACTATGGACATCTGAAATCTTCCCCCACTCCTCCGAGCTCGTGACATTCTTATCAAAAGTGAACCGCAACCTTGATCCTCAACTTCTAATTTCCATACCGCTCACTGCACACATCATGCTGCTACGCGAGAGTACAAGAATTTCATCATAGCTCCTGAACCATCAGTAGAATTAACACTTCATTGGCTCAAAACCTTTCACTCAACTCATTTCAGAAGAAGAATCGCCACCCATGACCAACTTCCTGTAATAGCAGAAAATGCAAACCTCAAGTCGTGGAATCGCCATAAATATTCCAGGATCCATTTACACATAACCAAGCCATCAGAATCAAATACCTCCAAATCAATCAAATCACGGTGCTTGTCAAGCTCGCACGTACAGCCATGAATCACCTATATAGCCTTACCACACCGAAGGAACTGATCATTTCCACAACCATGCTGATTCACACTATTACTAACTGACTCAACTTCTTCCAATTTACTCTTGACTTGCCTTCAAAATAATAGCTCTATTCAGACACATAACGGACCTCAAACAACACTCATCCCAAGTGATCCAAATTACAAGACCACATCGTTTCAATACCCATAAGCCATCGCACACCCTCTTCATGCACTCAATAGTATCTCCAACTGATACACCCATTCTGAAAGATCTTCCGCGAATTCGAAGTTGTTTCCTTCTAACTCTCTAACACCGCACTGCTGACCCCGATGCTACATAGAAACATTCCAAGCCATTTTCATAATCCGCTGCAAAACTAAATCCTTAACCACACAACGAACCCAAAATCCTAGACACCGCACTTTAATTCTTGAACCCACTAGAACCATTATTGAGAGTTACCCACTCTGACCTAGTCCTAAATATCTAACCAAACTCTAATGCTCTGTTAGCACATGAACACTCCAAAGAACCAAGCGGATGAATTCTTTTCCTTGTACATAAAATCCACAAGAAGTATGAAATCTGAGTCATTCCCAACCTTCACATAAATTGATAAGGCAAAAATGTAACACACACGCCCATCAAATCCCTTGCTCGAATTACCCCCTCCCTTCCTTAGTCATAGCTAATCCACCAATGTACCAATGACCAGAAACTGCACAGGCACATAACTACGTGACACAATCGTAGACGGTGGGCTCCCCCACTTAGCTTTAAGCTACAATCACATAAATCCGGAACACACAATAACTCCTCCTTCCCAGTTACCATGATCTCGCACCGTTAACCCACAAAATTTCTCATAATCTCTTGTTAAACTTTTCATAAATAATTTTGAATTTTTAGCCACAATCGCACATTCGACCTCCTAACAGTCGTACCATCTTCTTCAAGCAATCCAAGCTCGCATCGCAGTATATGCCTCCCGCTGGGTAGAAAGTAGAACTCTTCGTAGGAACTTCATCAAAAACCACGCAATCGCTAACCTGCTCACATGAGACAGCCCACCTGTGGAGTTCCATATCGACATCTACCAATGACATTTCCCTTGTTACAACTACCACGAAATTAGTAAACCATCCTAAGCCCATGCTCGTTCACCAGCTATAAGAGTCTGTTCATTCCCCATTATCATCAATTGAAGGTACAACAATACGTTCCAAAACTCGAAGTCATGTTGCATCCAAAAAGGATAATCAAGCTTTCACACCCTTCTTCATTCCAAGAAAACTCTATTCCGTCATATTCAAACTTCCATAGTACAGTAGCCACCATCCCAAATGAAATTCATAGACTTACTCATTTTTCCACCATGATCCCAAGCCGCTCTAAAATTTCTCAAAGCATGTGGCTATCCTATCACAGAATCCATACGCTACTCTGCCACACCCACTTCGGTTAAACTATCTACTTAAGCAACTACTCGGCCTCTGTTGTTCATACTTGACCTTCTAGTAATTCAACCACCGCGAGACACCTCCCACCATGTCGTTCTTCCTCTTTCGCTGCCAAAATACTACCTCAAATCATGAACTTATCTCTGTACCATCCAAATAATTAGATTGCAATCCACTCTAAGCTTCTTTAAGATCATCTTCCTCGAACCGTCACCACTGGAAACACCGATTTGACCCTGAAGCCGCCACACATCGCCATCTCTGATAACCGCCTCTTAGATACCATTTCACAACACCCTGCCCCGAAGGCAAACCAAGGAAAACCATCACACTAACGAGCCTTAATGTGTTCAAACAAGGACGACAACACCTCATCACAACCAAGAATTCCACCAAGTTCGAAAATATCTAATCTCGCTACTTCGTCAACTAGAGACTGAACATCTATAGTCCAATTGCCTCTCCTGCACTAGAATTGAATATCGAACCTCTTAGCCATGAAGCGAATAATCCTCTTCTCGAGTCATTCACTATCGCGACACTCATTTAGGCACCCTACCATTTACACCAGCACTGCACGATAACAACGCACATCGCTACAACTCATGGATGCCCAATTGATAACAAGCGCTCAACATCGTATAAGAATGAGTAGGAAGGAAATAAAGACATAAACTTCAATGGAATCAAATTGCAAGACGAGGAATCAAGAAGGGAAGTTCTCCTAACAGCCGTGTAGCCTATTGAAGATAAGTACAGACATCTTCGTTCCAATCTGCAAGACTCTAATAGACTTGCTCATGACTTGTGAAACCCAAGTGAACCTAGAGCTTTGATACCATACTATCACTATCCAAAACCCACTATAGGCCGTGATGGCGCCCAATGTCGCCGTTAGGCAAGCCAACGGTGAACTATCACGTTAATTAATCATTTTATTACTTCTGAAATCATAAATTTTATTAAATAAAGAAATTTACACATTGAAAGCCATATGTGCATACATAATTAGTAAGATATAAAAAATAAAAGATGACAATATTATGCAACCATAAACCTCAAATAGAATATCCCAAAACCCGGTCTCACAAGTGCATGAACATCTACTAAGGAGTACAAATATAATACAACATCTTCCTGAAATGTAAAATAGATAGGATAAAGTAAATAAATATGATAACTCTGTGGGCTGCAGCATGTAGCATGGAATGCAACTCACCAAAAAGTCCCCTTAGTTGTTGTGCCTACGCGCCAAGATGACTACCAAATGCACCTATCATATCCTGCACATTTAGTGCAGAAGTGTAGCATGAGTACGTAAATCAACGTGTACCTAGTAAGTATCTAGCCTAACCCTGGAGAAGCAGTGACGAGGGGTCGACATCAACACTTACTAGTGGTCAAATAAATCAATATGATAAATTATAAACAGATATGAAACACAGCAGGGCAATGAGGTAAAAGCTGTAACTAACATAATCCTCCAACATATCTTTTGACAATATAAATCTCTCACATCTCATATGCTATCTCAACAGATTAGAAATATCAAGTGCAATCACAAACGGACTAGGAATACCATATAAATTCTAGGTCTCAGTCAAAGGGGAATCTCATGAATATTCGTATTCCTAGCGGTATCACGCACGATTATGCCGAGGTCATACAGCCCAATCCAGAATAGTGTGCACACTGTCGAGGGTCGACCGGCGCGAACCAGAGATGCATCTCAATATACTGTCGAGGTGTTCGGCCCTCTCCGCAGGAAAGGAAGAAACTTATCAAATTACAGGCGACGTATTAACTACATATATAGGAGCATAAAGTAAACATGACTTTTACCGTATATCAAATATCTCGCAAAACAACTCAAGGTGATAAAGCTCGGCCTAATATATTCCCAAATCAATTTAATTATAAGTTCAAGTAATTAAACTAGCAAATTGAGTTCAATTAAGTCAAATATTAAATGAAGTCCTAAGTCTACCCGAACAAAAATATTCTTTTAGCTACGTATGACTCTCGTCACCTCGTGCATACGTAGCACCCGCAACTAGTAGCACATAATAATTTAATACCTACAGGGTAGTTTCCCCCTCACAACGTTAGACAGGAGACTTACCTCGCTCCAAAGTTCCATAACCGGCTCCAACGCCTCTCTAACACTTCAAACCGATGCCCATCAATCAGAAACTAGTCAAACAACATGCAAACCAATAAAAATAGACTCATAATTAATCAATTTATAACAATTTCTAACTCCACTCGAAAAGTCAACAATGTCAACCCTGGGGCCCACGTGCTCGGATTCCTAAATTTTTTGAAGTTAAACATTACCCACAACACCAGGAACTCAAATATATAATTTATTCCCAATTCCATGTCCAATTTCATGGTCAAAATCCAAAAATATCCAATTCTAGGTTTTCTTCCAAAATCTGACATTTTTACCAATTTCCATGTTTAAATCCACATATAACTCATGTATTTCACTAACAACAGGTGAGATTACTTACCTTGTGTTGCTTGATGAAAATTTCCTCAAAATAGCTCCCCAAATTTGGCCACCCAAGTGAAAATGAGAGAAAAGTGAGCCAACTCCCGAATTAAAATAACTCTGCCCAGACCCGACCTTCTTCGCGAACGTGGCCTGACCCTCACATTCGCGAAGAAAAACTTGCTCCAGCTCCAAAACTCCTCTTCATGAAACTGAGACAAGGCTCGTGAACGCAATGCACATCCGCCCACACCTTCACGAACGCGGGACTTCATCACGAACGCGGCGAACAAAAATCCTCCAGCTCCAATCCTTCTTTGCGAATGCGGTCATCCTTACGCGTTCGCAATAAAGAAAACTAGAACCAGTAACAGAAGCAGCAAAACATGGAGAAATAATCCCGATTCCGAGATCGTTTACTAGAAAGTCAAACCTTGGTCAACTTTTCCAATTTAAAGCTTCCGAGTTGAGAAATTTCCTACCGAATCAACTCCAAACTTCCCAAAATTCAATTCCAACCACACGTATAAGTCATAATACATAAAGTGAAGCTACTCAAGGTCTCAAACAGCCGAACAACACTAGATCTCAAAACAATCAGTCGGGTCTTTACGAACCAAATCAATAATCAATCACGGCCTTGTCTTTCTAAGAAACCTCCAAACCAACCAAATCTAGCCAATTAGCGTTTAAACAATTCAAAATAAGCTTTAGAAACTACCCACAAATGAAAAAGGTTCAATGTTGATCAATTTTGAAAAAGTCAACAAAATTAACATGGGGACCGCTTGGTCGAAATTCGAGATTCAGACCAAATCCCGAATACCCTTTCACCCCGAGCCCGGATATGTGATTTGTTTCTAAATCCGGCCTCAATTTGAGGTCTAAATCTCAATTTTTACATAATCCCTAAATTCTATCCAAAACCCTAATTTATACCAAGAAATTCTTAGATTTGAAATTAAAAATTCATGAAAAGTAATTGAAAGCTAGTTAAAGATGCTTTCTAATGAATTTGGGAGAAAAGATTCTTCAATCTTTTACCCAGCTGTAGATGTCGCAAATATCCGCAAATGCGACACACTGCGCAAATACGATCAGTACATCAAACCTACTGTAGTCACAAATGTGACATTTTTCGCAAATACGAAGAGCCCACCATCGCAAATGCGGATAAAGGCTTCGCATATGCGAAGCTTTCCTAAATGCTCAGGGGTCGCAAATGCGACTAAAATGTTTGCAAATGCGAATGTCCAACATCTGCAAAAGCGAACATGCCCTCGCAAATGCGAAGACACCTATCCCAGACCAATTTCGCAGATGCGATGCATTGACCACAAAACTGATGCTCTCATTTGCGAGCAGGACCTCGCAAATGCGAAATCTTTAGACCCACACTAGTAACAGCTGCTACTAGCCATTCCAAAACTTCCCAAAACACATCTGAAACTTCCCCGATGTCACGCCCCAAAATCGAGGAGCGCGACCGGCGCTCAACCGAGTAAACCCGACTGAGCAAGCCTGTTAGATTTCATTCTACCCAAATTCGTCTTTGAATAAAGAGGAAATATACACCATTAATCAAATTCTATAAATATATCATTAACGACTTCCATTTCATTTTCATTAGCAACTTCGTTCAAAATTTTCAAAATATTACAAGTTTCATACATCTTTGCCAAACATCAATATTTCTATTTTAATTCCAATACCCGACACCACCCACAACCTGTCTACGGAGCCTGTAAATACAACTGAAGAGAAATATGAAAATGCCGGCAATAAGGCTCCGGCTATACCTCAACATACAAGTACATGATGAACAGATGATACAGGACCCCGAAATGATGTGGGGCTCACCAAGTCGGCTAAAAAGAGGATACACCACTAGCTGCCACCAACACTGCCTGCTATGGAACCACCTACATCCATTTAAAGATGTAGCACCCCCGGCAAAAGGGACGTTAGTACTGTCGAATAGTACTAGTATGAATAGCTAAAAGTCCTCTTTCAAAATAGAATGCCAATATAAGAAAAGACAACCATGTAAACAACAAGTAACAATCAATGATATCCAAAGGCCAAGTTAAACATAACCATTTTTCAATATACGAAAGTTCATATGGTGAAAATGAAACTCGGGATATGAAGACAATACTATTATTGGATAGAAGATATTTAATACCGATTCACCACAATTCACAATACCACTGTTCATAATACCATTGTTCACAATATACACATCACAACCAACTCCCAATTTCAATCACAATTTCTGTGCCTTTATATACATATACATATTCCACCGTGAATCTTAGCACGGAGTCCGATCACGACCCGACCGGCTAGGTCATCTCCCTTGGAGACATTTAATACTGTTACATCATCATCCACAATACCACCGCTTTCTTGCGCGGAGTCCGATCAAGACCTGATCAGCTAGGTTGCCTCATTTGAGACATGTATCTCAATCACAATTTCATTCTCACTTTCCGGTTTCAATATCAGCACATTACCACCATGTGTGCGGCATGGCGTCCGATCACTCCCCGATCGGCTAGGCCGTCTCACCAAGACATTTTCATATTTCATCAATCATCTCATTTCAAATTTATTTCACATATATCAGTTCATCGGCACTTGGGGCCACAATTATCACATCATACTTGACACTAGGACACATTTCATAACTCAAGCTCTTTTCCCCCACAACTCACATCATTTTCACTTTCAACATTAAACCTTTCAATTCAAGATAATAGGCACATACAAGAGCAATCATAGGTCGTAAGCATAAAGAGGATTTCACACATTTCGGCATAACCATCTCAAATCAAACTCGACTTATAGTCTAGGCATTTTAGCACATGTTTCACATTCTCATTTGACAAAATAATGTATTGAAAGCATTGAGACACATCTTGAACATATATTCTTGCAACACAAATTCATCTAATTTATTTCAAACATCTTTATAGATTACCAACAACTAGACACAATCAATCAAATACATTTGGTACACCTAAGAGAAATTAGGAGTATCAACCATATCGAGTTTTCTCACACAATTGGGCATACTAGCCGTTATTTGAAACATGACTCAAAGCCGTAACATTTTAATACGCAACTCATACTTAGAATTTATATATCTTTATTCATAAGGCTCATTTTAGAATAGTCAAGTTTATGGGTAATAACCCGAAATATAAGATTTATAAAATTTGAGCAACTCATACTTGATCTTATGAAAACACTTATGGAATTCAATTCTAAGATAGAAAGTTTAGCCAACATACCTTGTTTAAGCTTTCCTTAAGTTACTACAACGTTCCGAAAATTCTAGCAATCCCAATCTACTTTGAGACATAACAAAATCGAACACAAATTAGGAAGATGTTCATGGTTTCAACTCATTTGAGCATTTTATCAAACACTAGTTGTGCATCTTGATTTCAAAGCTCTTCTACAAGATTTCCTTTGTTACCCAACCCAATCTTTATTAATTTGTGTTCAACAATCATCCCATAAACCTAATTTGTACATGCATGTATACATAATACTATTACACCCAAGAATCATACCTCAATAACCCATCTTATACCCAAAATTCGAAATTAAAGTCTAGTGTATAGAACCTTACCTCTTAGATGAAGATCTTGTGATTGGTTTCCTTGATTCTTGAAGATTGATGAAAGATTGAATGGTTATAATGTTAGGCTTCCTCCTTCTCTCTCTAAAATGCTCTCACCTCTCTCTAGATTTAGTATAAAATAGCCCCAAATGAAGCCCCAAAGCTTATTCATCAAAGTGGGTTTAGATATGAAAATTTCCAAAAATAACCCCCCCGAAGTCAAATATGTGGTGCAATTATAGCATAGTCGATATGTGGGCAGCAGACTTGCAGCATAATCATTATGCGATAGCATAATCGACAGCATAATCAATTATGCGACAGCATAATCAATATGCGACAGCATAATTTTTGCCCGACTCTGCTTCACTATGCGACGCGTATGCGGTCCGCAGAGTCATTTTGCGATCGCAAAATTGATCGTAAATCCAGCCTTTGGTAATTTGATCATAACTTTGTGTAGGAATGTCCAAATGACGAACGGTTTGAAGCGTTAGAAACAAGACTCGAAGACCTTTCATTTGATAGGTTGTTCATCACATAAAACCATAAATATATATATATATATATATATATATATATATATATATATATATATATATATATATATATATATATATATATATATATATGCTCGTCCAAAGTGTGGACTTGTGCGAACTCATTTGGAATTTTAGCCTATTATGAAATTTTCCAATTTGACTTAGACTTAGGCCTTTCCTTGGACCCCAAATTACTTATTATATGACTTATACACTTATTTACAAAATCCAATTGATGTACATCATGTTAATAGCACGTAAAATATTATAATTAGCCTACCCGGCACTACGAAACCCTAAATTACTTAGCAAAATTTTTCAGGGCCTTACACCCGACCCCTCGGTCTCAAAATTAAACGTGTGTAATAACATGCTAGAAACTTGCTCACTACCTCAAATCATCAAAATAACATCAAATAACACGAATCGATCACCAAAAACCCTAAATTTCAACTTAAAACTCAATTTTCACTATCTTTCACATAATGCGTTGAAATGCACTCGAGTCACTCCGGACCCCAGCTAAACATGCATACAAATCCAAAATCATCATACGAACCTACCTTAGTTATCAAAATATCGATCCAAGGTCTTTTACCAAAAATGTTGACCGTGGTCAACTCTAGCTCATTTTAAGTCAAAAATCATATTTTCTTCAAAATTTTACGTAAAAGCTTTCTGAAAAAAGACACGGACCACACAGGCAAATAAATAAACATAAAATAAAGCTATGAGGGGTCTCGGAACATAGAAATAAAGGCTAGTACTCAAAATGACCTATCGAGTCGTCACATTCTCCACCTCTAAAAGAAATATTCATCCTCGAACGGACTTAGAAAAGTACCTGGACTGGTAAAAATGTGCGGGGTATCTACTCCGTATATCGGACTCGGACTCCCATGTAGCCTCCTAAATCGGCTGACCTCTCCATTGCACTTTTATAGAAGGGAAATTCTTAGAACTCAATTTAGGAACCTGCTGGTCTAGAATAGCCACCGGCTCTTCCTCACAGGTTAGATTTTCATCAAGTTACACCGTACTGAGTTTCAAAATATGTGATCTTTCCTCATGGTACTTCCAAAGCATGTAAAGGTAGAAATACCGGATGTACCCCTGCTACACTAGGAGGCAATGCAAGCCTATATGCAACCTCCCCAACTCTCTCCAAGATCTTAAACGGGCAAATAAACCTCGGGCTCAACTTGCCCTTCTTCTCAAACTGCACCATGACCTTCATAGGCGACACTTGGAAAATAACCTTCTCACCTACCATGTGAGCCACATCTCAAACTTTCCGGTCTGTATAACTCTTTTTCCTGGACTAGGTTGTACGAAGTTGCTCCTGAGTAACCTTAAACTTTTCCAAGGCATCACGTAAACCAGTGCCCAATAATCTAGCCTCACAGAGCTAAAACCAACCAATTAGCTAACGATATCGCCTCCCATATAAGACGCCGTACAGAGCCATCTGGATGCTTGACTAATAGCTATTGTTGTAGGCAAACTCCGCTAAAAGAAAAACTGGTCCCACTGACCCCGAAATCCATAGAGCATGCCCACAACATGTCCTCCAATATTTGAATAGTGCGCTCGAACTGTCTATCCATCTGAGGATGAAACACACTACTCAGCTTGACCCGCGTGCCCAACCCACACTACACGGCTCTCCAAAAATGTGATATGAAATATGTGCCTTGATCAGAAATGATGGAAATGGGAACTCCATGCATGCAGATAATCTCCCGGTTATAAATCTGAGCCAACCGCTTCGAAGAATAGGAAGTCATCACCGGAATGAAGTGTAATGACCCGGCCGGTCTTTTCAAGAATTTAAGCTTCGTTCAGCAACATAAGGTCTTGAGCAGCTTCCTATTATGTGTTATGACTTGTGTGCGTGGTCGAGTTCAGTTACCGGATGATTTGGAGTCAAATTGGAAGAATGATTCTAGTTTTGGAAGCTTAAGCGGTGGGAGTTGACCGGGATTTTAACTTTGTGTGAACGACTCAGAAGTGGGTTTGGGATGAATTCAACAGGTTTTTATGGTGATTTGGGACTTAGGCATGCGTCCGGATTTGGATTTGGAGGTTCGTAGAGTAATTTGAAGCATTTCGGCGGGAGTTGGAAAAATTGAAGTTTTGGAAGGTTGAGAGGTTTGACCAAGAGTTGACTTTGGTGACATCGGGGTCAGATTCTGATTCCCAAAGTTGGAGTAGGTCCATGATGTTGTATATGACTTGTGTGCAAAATTTGGGGTCAATCGGACGTGGTTTGATAGGTTTCGGCATCGGTTGTAGAAATTTAAAGTTTCAAGTTCATTAAGTTTGGATTGGAGGGTGATTCGTATTTTTAGCATTTTTTGATGTGATTTGAAGTCTCGACTAAGTTTGTATGGTGTTTTAGGACTTGTTGGTATGTTTGGTTGGGGTTCCGGGGGCCTTGAGTGTCTTTCAGGGTGAGTTTTGAGCAAGTCCGGGTATTTCAGCACTCTATGTTGTTTTGGAACGCTGGAAGTGCGGACCGCACAATTCCATATGCTGAGGCACATTTTTGAGTGCTGTAACAGATGAACAAGTGTTGCAGCAGATGAAAAAGTGCGGACCGCACAATTTTGTCTCTGGCCGCACTTCTGGTGGTTCCGCAGGTTCGCTGATACGACTTCGGAAGCTTATATCTTTTGATCTACAAGGAATTTGGAGATGATTCAAAAACGATAGTTGTATCCCTTTGTGTCTAGTTTTCAAAAAGTTATTGTCAAATACTAAAGCCTGGTATGCACAAGTTGCAAAAGTGCGGCCGCACAATTTTGAACTGCGGGCGCAGAAGCTAGGATGTGCGACCGCACTTGGAATTGAGCGGACCGCACATTGAGACATCAGAATGGGTACTATATAACCGAGGTTTAGGGTATTATTTCATTTTTGGACTTTGGAAGCTCGGTTTGAGATGATTTTTTGTGAGTTTTTCAAGAAATTCATTGGGGTAAGTGATTCTAACTCAGAATTGGTTAATATTCATGAATATATCACTAATTTCATCATTTAGTTAGTACTTTGAGATGGAAATTTAGGAAAAATTGTAGAAACTTCATAAACTATTAATTGGGGATTTGAAGGTCGAGCTGTTATCGGAATTGGCTAATTTTGGTATGGTTGGACTAGTGGTTGAATGGGCATTCGAATTCCGTAAATTTTACCCGATTCTGAGATGTGGGCCCTGGACCCGACTTTTGTGTTGACTTTTTGACTTTTGAATTAAAGCTTAGTATTTTCTTATGGAATTGATTCCTTTAGCTCGTGTTGGTTATATCGAATTGTTTGTTGCTAGATTTGGGCCATTCGGAGTAAATCGTGGAAGAAGCATTCTTACTGATTCATTGAGCTTGGTTCGAGGTAAGTATCTTGCCTAAACTAGTGTGGGGAATTTCCCCTTAGGATTTGAGTTTTCTACGTTGATTGTCATTCGTGTACGCGAGGTGACGAGTGCGTGCTCGGACTTATTTGTAGAAATTTGGCCTTTTAGGATTCTTAGGTCCCTATATTCACAGAGTATGAAGTTGTCCTTGATACGAATGAGTTCCTATTTACTAGTTTCAGCCCTACATGCTTTAGTTAGAATTAACTGCTTTAGGATTCACTCTTGTTGCCTATTTGAGCCTTATTTGACTTAACTGAAGATTTTACCTCTTGTACGAGCATGCTAATCTTCATAACTGCTTATCCTTATTTGAAATTATAATTATCTCATCCTATAATTGTTTAGTCTTAATTGAGGCTGGGATTATCTTTCCGCCGCTTATCCTTAATTGAATTGTTGAATAACCTTTGTAATTGCTCAACCTTAAAAGAAGTTAGATATCCTATATTTCAGTTGACTTAGTATTATTTGGAATTGTTTGACTCGTGTTAGCTTCCTAGATATTGAATTGTATATTATGGGATCGTTGTTACATATTAGTTTTCCCTTGTTGAGCTGTTCTCTTTATGCCTAGCATTCTTTACTGTGGTTATTCCTTGTGAACGGGTTCTACCATTTCTTTGTGATCTAAAGTTCTTGAGTTGATTTACTTGTCGTACCTTGTATTATTATCATTGTTGCTGTTGTACTTGTTGTGGTGATGCACGAGGTTTCTGCCGTGATGTAAACTGTTATCTCTGTTGGTTGAGCTCCATATTTACTTTGGGACTACGGAGTGGTATTCCGATAGATCTCCACGTTCTGAATATTTACTTTGGGACTATGGAACGATATTCCGGTAAATCCCCCTGTTCTGCATATTTACTTTGGGACTACGGAATGGTATTCCGGTAGATCATCCTGTTCTGCATATTTACTTTGGGACTACGGAACGGTATTCCCGTAGATCCCCATGTTTTGAATATTTACTTTGGGACTACGGAACGGTATTTCGGTAGATCCCCCTATTCTGCAGACATTCTACGTGCTATCCGTTCTTTTCCTTATGCTTACTAGCTGGTATGAACTATGTTAGGACACTTGTTTAAGCATACACGTAGCCAAGCACCCTTATCAGATAAGAGGTTTGCTTGATATTGTTGAGTATAGATGCACACCCTTGTTTACTTGTCTTCTATGTAAGAATGGATCTATTTGGCACGTGAGTCGTCAGTGTGGTTATGAGGTGTGATGAGGGCATAGGATGCCAAGTGTTAGGGTTCAGGCGTTGAGACCCGTGAATTGTGATTTGTTCGGGGTTCAGTACCTCGCGGATCTTATTGACTAAAATCTGATGTGAAAGCGATCGTAGTTGCTGAGTTGTTACTTGTTCTTGCTGCACCTGTGATTTTGGATTTAAGTCGTGTTTCCGTTCACTCTTCTGTGTCATTATTATGGTATTCCGCTGATACTTGTCATTTCGTTTCTTATTGCAATTACGGTATTGTTAATCATATTGTGTAGTCTTTATGTAGAAATTATACACTGTTGTTCCTATACTTATACTTGTTCAGTTTATTAGACCAGTAGGTGTCTTGACTGTTCCTCGTCACTACTCCACCGAGGTTAGTCTTGATACTTCTAGGCACCGCTGTGGTGTTCTCATACTACACTTCTGTACATTTTTTGTACAAATTCAGGTATTTGATCGTTAGTAGCTGTGCGGATTCTTGCTGAGGAGACTCATGGTAAACCTGCTGCTGCATTCACGGGCTTCGGATTCACCTTCCTATCTTGTATTCACATTGTTTTTACTTATTTCCAAACAGTTGTATTTAGAAGTTGTTGTAAACTCTGTAGAGCCTATGACTTGTACTACCGGTTTTGGGGAATTGTAAATTTTATAGAGGCTTCTATTTCGAGACTGTTAAATTTTAATTATTATTGTTGTTATTCAGTACAAGTTAGGCTTACCTAGTCCCTAAGACTAGGTGACATCACGATACCCAATGGAGGGGAAATTGGGTCGTGACAAGTGTTGATACCCAATTTTTCCTCATGTATTTTAATACATATATAGCACATATGCGGTTATAAGCATGCATAAGCATTTTTATAATTTTTTCTATAATTTCAAAAGGCTCCAAATCAATTTATTTCTTATCTTTTTATTAATATAAATATCCAATAATTACCCTTCAAATAACTTTTGTGATGATTTAGTCACCTAAGTTCTTTATTTATGCCAACATAGTGTTTAAATATTTTAGTGCATTTTTTTACAATTATATTAACATTTTTAGGCTAAATTGCACATCTTTGCAATAATAGCCCATACTAATGCATAATTACATTATTTATGCATAAAATGATCTTTTATATTTCTGAAATGTTAAATAAATATTTTAAATCATTTAGTACACAAAGATATTTTTTTTGGAATTCTTCTATTATTTTTATAAAGTATTTAGTTATTAAAAGTGGCTATTTAAAATCTGGCTTATTTTTATTTCAATTTTAGTCCTATTTCAACCCAATACCAGCCCAATTTCAATTTAAATTTACCCAGCCCAAACCCTAATACCCAATCCGGCCCCAAAACCCTTTCAATCTCGGCCGTTGATCATAGAGATCAACGGCCACAAATAGCCCCTTCCTTTTTTAGTCCCAAACGACCCCCCAAACCCTCTCATTTCTCACCCCCCGCCGCCCTGAAATCCCTTTCCTCTCCAAAAGCTCTCAAGCCCTAACCTTAATCTACCCACATCGCCGGTCATCTGCTGCCTTGCATGGCGTTTTCCCACCACCACCAGGCCTCTAATGGCCTCCCTCACGTTGGTATTGCCATCTCTAAGGTCCTCGAGGGACCAGGGTCAGTCCGCTTGCATCCATGGCCCTTTCTCGCCTGTTTTAGGCTTTTCCGGTTTGGTTCCAAGTAAGATCATCCTATACGTCATGAATCTAGGGGTTTCTAAGCTTGTTTCTTCATCTCTGTGATTGTTCTTCTCGAAACCCTAATTTCTTCATTCTGAACCCCTCTTAGATCTGTACAGATCTGAGATGGTTTGGACTTATTTCGTATGAGTTTTACAATAATCTTGTGATTCTTTACAAGAATAGTATAATTTTTGAGTGATTTTTCATCTTTCTCTAAACTAGGGTTTCCGGAAACTTCTTTTTCCAAACATTTGGTAATTTTGAGTGATTAATCTTCTGTTTCTTATATATTTTGACTGATTTCGTAAGTTTTCTACAACCTTAACTCATTTATACTAAAAAACCCTAAATTTTTTTGACATTCTTTGTTTGGTTTCTGAGAACTAGTGTACTGACTGTGTTCTTGCCTGGGTTCTTGTGATTTCTCTTTAGCCATTTGAATGTCTCATGGTTTTCTTGTCCTAATATGCCTCTACTGAATTTCGTAGTTCAACCTTTCACTGATTCTATATGTCTATGTTCATTCTGACTGTTATTTCTTGCTTTATTTAAGTTGTTTGTGATACTTGCTGACTCTTTACGTGATTTTCTCTCTGATTGAACCCTTGATTATTCTGAAGTCCTTATTTCCTGGTTTGATTTGAACACTTTTCCTTAACAAAACTTTTGATTCTTACCTCTCTAGTCGGTTTAATTGAACTGCTTGCCTTAATTAATTTTCCCTTGCCTTATTGGTTATTTTGCTGATTCCTACTGATTGTTTCCTTAATTGAAACCCCCGTGCATTCACCCTTAATTACCTACTCTGTACTTGATTTCCTTCCTTAAGTATTTGTCCTGCTTTTACCATTAATTATCCCTTGATTAAAGGGAAGACTTACTGATTTTACATGTGATTGATTCCCTGAATCTCTCTTATTGCTACTTAATTTACCCCTGCCTTATTTTGCTAAGCTTTTGATTAATATATAAACTCCCTCCTATTCTCACTTCAGACACGAACATTAGTTCACAAAAGCACACTTACACTCTAAAGCTCTCTTTTCTTCTCTGCTACTTGTGATATTCACTGGTCTAGCCGGCTGAAAGCCAAGGCTAGATATAACTACATCTGCTTTATATTCTGCACTCTTTTCTTCAACTGGTATGTCTCTAGTTAAATTTTGAAATCCAAACACTATGTGTCATCCCTGCACTAGTTCATCAACTATGAATTCAACCTGTCTTCCTGCTTACTTCTTTGCCTAGCATGTCTAAACTCTGTCCTGTTCAATGTATGATTAGCATGCCTACACTTCACCTAGTTATCTGATACTTCACCAGCCTGTTTGTGAATATCTGTTTAATCCCTTAATTATGTGATCATGTTGGTTATTTGATGCATATGATTGACCCTGCCTGTATGTTTAATCCGTTCAAGATGTGTCAGGTTTTCTATATTACATCTGTGATGTCTGTCTTAACTATTTACTAACCATGATTAGCCTGCTAAGTCTCTAAGACCCTAAGTGTTTTAGGCAGTTGTTGACTATATGTTTCCTCTGTACCCTATCCATGTACCCCTAATGTGACTCTTATGTGCCCCAATCCCTTTATCCCTATGTGAGTTCTGTTTGTTGAGTGTTTCTGAATCTAGATGTTTTATGACCAATTGATTGTCTGCTGTTTTCAAAAGAGTTTTGGTACTCTTCTCAAATTGTCTTTTACCACCAAACTATTTCCTGTTTCAGAAAACCTTTTTACTCCTAGAAGTCATCTCTGTACTATTTTCAAAACCTTTTCAAACTAAGTCAAGCACTCTGACTTTACTCTTAGATTACTAGGTTCTGACCCTCTAATATGTGTACTGCCTTGAGACCCTGAAAATCTCTTTGAACTCTGGCATATCAGGGTTGGCACTTCCACACTGCACAACAATCAATTACCATTTGAGGAAAGTCTGGGTGTGAGCACTGCCCGGGATCCTTGAGGCCCTTTGGGAACTCTGACACACCTAGACATGAAATTGGCTATGGAACTTTGGCATTTGAGACTAGGCTTGGAAATCATTTGGTCCTACTGCAGGCTCCCTATAGCTTAGCTTCTATTTTATTTATATAATTTATATTCAGTTCTTGGTCTGTAATAATTATTTATAAACAAACATTTGGGTTGATTAGTGAAAAAGGGGTGGGTAGTTGCATATTGTGGGAAAACTCGGGTAGATAACATGCCTATAGGGTCTATTTTAATGTGTTTGTTAGATATGCCTATAGGACTTGCTTTGGTGAATTCTGCATGCTTTACTTTCACACAATTAGAAGCCATGCCTATAGGATTTAAATCAGCTCTATAATTAGATATCATGCCTATAGGGTGTAAAGTAATTGAAGTTCAGTTTTCCTTACAACATGTATTCAAATTCATCTCTTTAGAAATCATGTCTATAGGATTAAAACGGCTTTAATTGAAGTCATGCCTATAAGATCTAAAACCGGCCTAACTTTAAATCACGCCTGCAAGCTCTGAATCTGATTAACTAACCTACTCGTTTCTCAATCAATGTCAGTAGAAAGCATGCCTATAGGATTCAAATCGCTCGTTTGAAACTGTTTACAGTTTTACTGCATCTCTGCTCAATAATAGATATCATGCTTATAGGACATCACTATTATACGCCTAGGCAAGCCTGTAGGACGATTAAAATTTTGCAACTGTAAAACCATGTTCTGTTATTTGTGATTGTTCATATTCAACAGGTCTAAAATCAGTAGGCTAGCTGAATAGGTCTTTGATACTTTGGTCCTAATTTAATACTGTATACTCTCAGCTCACCTAGACATCATGTTCTAAGGTTACCCTCTTAAATGGTTGTTTGAGACATGCACTTATTTGCTTTTGCTTGTGGAGGTAAAATGTGAGCCTTTAATTGTTTCCCCTTTTGATGCAGTCCTACTTGTTTTGGTTGATGCTTAGACTTTTGTCCTTTAAACACCTTAGGATGGTCTAGAACTACCCAAATCAGAGGTCTTAAATACCTTCGGGACCACAAGGAAGGGACGGGTAATTCACGCCTAGGATATCTCTCAAGGTTGCTAGAACGCTTTAGGCTATGACCAAGGGGAGGCAATTAGGTAGCGAGGATATGATGACTACACGCTAATGCCACGTGTAGCCCCTCATTGAGGAGTGATTACTGGGCAATGTGTGGGTATGATCCTGTAGGCTAACCAACCTAGGAACTTTTTCCCAACTCCCGTTGTTTATATGAATTTACTTTTCTTCATATGTGCAACTTGTTCAAACTTTTTCCCTTGTTTCATTACTTGAATCATACATGTGCTTAGAATGTCAAAATATGCCCTTACTTGCAAGTACGTGGTCAAATTGTTTATCTGTTAAAATGACTAATTCACATGAGTATAAGTTCGGCCGGGACCCACCGTTGTGGACCGCGAGGGGTGCCTAACGCCTTCCCCTCAAGGTTATTTCGAGCCCTTACCCTAAATTTCTGGTAATGCAAACTAGTCCATGAGTTAATTGCTCAAGGTGTCCTAAGGCACCATAATTCGTTAGGTGGAGACTCTTCAAATACCCATTTCCCAAAAAGGAAAAGAGTTATTCCCCCATGAAATGTCGAAACCCGGACGTTCTCCGCGAGGAGGAAAAAGGGGGCGCGACAGCATGGCGACTCTGCTAGGGATATTTAGGCTCTTACCATAACGAACTTATTTTTTATGAATTAGTCCAAGCATGCTCTATCCCACGTACCCTTTTCCCTTATTTGAATTTAACTGTTTATTTTTAAGCATTTATGATTTCTTTATTTTCCTGAAACTGACTTGTCTCTTTGTTTTCTTCTGTAACCGTCCTGTAATTATTTAAATACAGCATTTATTATTCTCTTACGTGCAAATACTTGACAACATGCTATTATTGTTGCATATATTCCACATCATATTCCACTCGTGCATATCAAAATCCTATAGCAACGCTTGATGAGTGGTTGCGCCTTCCAATTTATTACCCTTAAATTCGAAAAGGCTTATTTGCGGTAAAACTAGTCGATCAGCGGTGCAGTCGACGGTCCGTGCCTTTTCCCCTCAAGTTGTCCGCTTGAGGGTACCAGTCTAGACCCCATAGTAACCTTACTCTGATCAAAGTTGTGCATGCATCATGGTCAAACCTAGCCGGATTAATATGTTGTCCACATAATAATCCTTTAAGACAAGCCTTATCCAAAGTCCACCGGGGTTTCCATAATCCCAACGGACACAACCACGTTCTGTACATTAATTTGGAGAACTAAATGCCAATATGCTAATCATGAATGTATAAATAGTCGAGTCTGGTGGGGGAAGGGACTAACCCTTTTGTTTTGCAGAAAATGAGGCACGAGGTCCCCAGATTCGGTATGGTTAGCAACATTCCACCATTGCTACTAGATTGGTGGGATAGCCCTGGGTTATTGGTGCCGGAGAACCGTACTGGTAAAGGGTTTTTAAAGATGATGGGGATAAAGAAAAATGCTGACTTGGGATGCCCGAAGGAATCTTACATACCCTTCGAATATCTGTATGAGAGGTATGGGCAAGTCCTACCGTACCTACCATGACGATCTTTCTATCACTTCTCTAGGACACATCCACCGCAGAGTGTTCGTGTTCATTGTGTGCTTCTTGGGCCTGATAGTATTCCCAATGAAAAGGGAAAGAATCCACACTAGGTTGGCCATGGTCGCCAAGACTTTGATGGAAGGGATCAACGGACAAACATACACCATAGTCCCCATGATCATAGCCGACATCTACAGGGCTTTGGAGCGCTGTCAAAGAGGGTTCAAGCATTTCGAGGGTTGTAACCTATTACTGCAATTGTGGTTATTAAAACATCTTCAAAGGGGCCAGTATCGCCAAGAATTTCCGCGAAGGGCTTGGAATGACCATATTGCCTTCCATCACCCCAAGCGGATGACCTACATTCTGGACAGGTTTGCTCAGCCGGAAAGCGCCAAAGAGTGGGTGGAGTTCTTCGACAATCTGACCGAGGAGCAAGTGCAATGGATGTTTGAGTGGTTCCCACCAGACGAATTCATCATCAGATCCAGGGACGCTCCACACCTGGTGCTGATTGGGTTGAGAGGGATATACCCTTATGTCCCTATCCGAGTTATGTGGCAAGCTGGTAGAAAACAGGTTGTACCAAGAGTTGCCAAGATGAGTCATTTCGTAGCAGACTTTCAAGACGACGATGTCCCTTACAAGTGCCAAGCCTAGCATATGTGGCACTATAAGATCATTGTGGAAAAGAACACCATTGAGCCCGACAGGTATCATGCAGGGTGCGAACCTCTTTACTCGGCGTGGTTAGAAGACAATCTAAAGGGAATGGTGAGGACAAGAGCCGGTCGTGGAAATAGAATCATAGACGAAGAAGCTGAAGCTCAAGTCAAATACAACAGGCTGCGCAAGAGGGTCTACGACTCTGAGAATGAGCACCGAGAAATACATGAGAGGAATATGAGATTGATTGAAGAATGGAAAGAAATGGAGGTCACTTCCAACAGGAAGCTGGAATACCTAGAGCGAGGAATAGTAGAGCTGGAGGGTAAAGTCATGGAGAGGATTGAGGATTGCCAGAACGCTGAAGGAGCTGAAGGAGGACATCTGGCCAGGGCCTACTTGCTGCTGGGACTGCGCGAGCTGGGGGACCTGTTTGATGGAGTCAGGAAGATTGAATCTGGGGAAGGTCCTTCTGGGACCAAATAGACTAGATTTATTTGCTTTCTTAAAATGTAATAAGGCCAAGTGCCAATAGTGGCTTATTTTTCTATTATCTTAGTGTCGTTTTGGGATTCGTCTATTTTTCATATTATGAAATGAGGCATTTGTTGGCATCTGAAGTTCTCCAAATTTATTTGTCGCTAGGCCTACCTCGGGCACAACGGGGCTCCCAAATTAGGACGCGAATTTATATTCCCGCAATATGTGTTTAAATACCGCAACATTTCAAAACCCCGACCAACTTGTTACCTTTTTGTTTTTTTCTTTATTTTGATTATTCCCATTCCCTAAGGTTGGTTCACTCATACTGGCATCATCAGCGTATCATACCAGATCCAGAGGCCCTCTACCTCCTCCTCCTCCAAGCAATACAAAAGGCAAAGGAAAAACAAAAATGGACGACTTAAGTGGTATTCGAAAGGAGAATGTTGACAACGCAGAAGCCTCAGACGGTCGGAGCACCCCGGCACCAAATGATCTCGTCTTGAGATTGGAACAAAAGATACTGGAACTACAAGGAGAGCTTCAGCAGGTTCGCAACTTTGCGAACTTATCACTCACCCTGAATGTCCCCGACATCAACCAACAAAACACAAAGAACCCAGCACCTCCCCAAAACACATCAAACCAACACCCACAAAACCCTCCTGCACCACATCACTACCCAACCCCACCTCAAAATCTCAATCCCTTACCAATACCAACTCCACCACAACACCACCACCAATCAATCCAATACCCACCAAACGCCACTTACCACACTCCCCAAAACACATCACAACCCATTCCCGAACCTTAAAACTCAACCAATGACCATCATTACACCCAAGTCCCTGGCACTCATCAAAGCAACCCCATATATGTGGAGACCACACCTCACTCTACTCAACCAACTTCCTATACACCAGAATCCTCCGAGAAGGACCTGCTCATTAAAAACATGGTTGAAGAACTCAAGAAATTGACAAGTCAGGTTCAAGGTGTCGAAGGCGACAAGGGGATAAAAGGTTTGAATTATGAAGACCTATGCATACCAAATGTGGAACTGCCGGAGGGGTACAAACCTCCTAAGTTCGAGATGTTTCACGGTACAGGCGACCCTAGGGTTTATCTGAGAACCTATTGTGACAAGCTTATTGGAGTCGGAGAAGAGGAAAAGATCCGGATGAAACTCTTCATGAGGAGTCTTACTGGTGATGCTTTGTCCTGGTACATCAGCCAGGATCCCAAGAAATGGTCCAATTGGGTAGGTATGGCGTCGGATTTCATGGAACGGTTCAGGTTCAACACAAAAAATGCACCCGATGTTTTCTACATCCAGAATCTTAAGAAGAAACCCACTGAGACTTTCCGCGAGTATGCTACCCGCTGGAGGTCGGAAGCGGCCAAGGTTAGGCCATCTTTAGACGAAGAACTAATGAACAAGTTCTTCGTCAGAGCACAGGACCCACAGTATTACGAAAGGTTGATGGTTATCGAAAATCATAAATTCTCCGATATCATCAAACTTGGGGAAAGAATTGAGGAAGGCATCAAAAGTGGGATGTTAACGAATTTTGAGGCATTACAGGCCACAAATAAAGCATTGCAATCGGGCGGCATATCAAAGAAGAAAGATGTTGGGGCAGTAATGGTGGCTCAAGGCCCGAAATCTCCACTTACCTATCGAACACCTCCACCCACATATCAAACACCTCCATCCACATACCAAGCACCACCACCCATATATCAACCATCATCTCCCCGATATTCTCAACCAGACACTGTCTATCATACCTATAACTCCCAACCATCTCATTTCCAGTCACCTCCAACCCGCCAAAATTATCCAAGACCAAGACCTAATTTTGACTGCAAGCCACCCAAACAGTTCACCGCCATTACTGAGCCCATCGACCACTTGTATGGGAGGTTGAAAGCCGCGGGTTACATCACTCCTATTCCCGTTGCGGCATTAGAGAATCCATCCCAATGGGTCAATCCTAACAAAACTTGTGCGTACCATTCCGGTATGAAGGGGCACACCACTGACGAATGCCGAGCATTGAAAGACAAGATCCAGACGTTGATTGACAACAAGGTTATACAGGAAAAGGAGGCCACACCCAATGCTCGCAACAACCCTCTCCTCGATCATAGAGGTGGTGGAATACATGTGATAGAGACTAACGAAGAGTGGGACCCTGAGGGGTCGATTGGGCTTATCCGGGAAGGTGATGACTTTAAACCCTCAGTCACCCTCACCCCTATTATAGTACGGACTCAGTCGCCAATCGAGGTTGAGGCAGCCACATCAGTTCCATTTGAAGTAGAGGTGGCTCCACCCGCGGCCATCCCTGTTCCGTTTGAAGTGAAAGTGGTCGCACCTTTCACATTGACAGTGTCGACCACACCTCCTTTCAATTCTAAAGCAATACCTTGGGATTATGTCGCCGAAGCTCGGCCAAAAGGAAACGAAAATATGGAGGAATCCGACGCCGCGCAAGGAATGACAAGGACCGGAAGAATCTATACACCTGAATACCTGGGAGGACAAAGTAAGGATGTCACTGCCAAGCCGCCTGTCATTGAAACAGGGCCATATGACCTTTGGAGGAAAGTACAAGCAAAGGAGTATTCCGTCGTTGATAATTTGAAAAAAACCCCAGCTCAAATATCCATCCTGTCATTGTTGCAAAATTCAGAGGCGCACAAGAATGTTTTAATGAAAGTGTTGAGCGAAGCTTATGTGCCCAATAACATCACAAGCGGAGAAATGGCTAACATGGTAGGACAGGTGTTGGAAAGTCACAAAATCACTTTCCACGAGGATGAGTTGCCGCCCGAGGGTTTGAATCACAACAGGGCACTGCACATCACAGTGCAATGCGAAGATTACTTCATTACCAGGGTCCTGATTGATGGAGGATCCAGTCTCAATATTTGCCCATTAACTACACTGAAGAGGTTGTGCAAACGCCTATACGAGATACAGGAAGAGACCATGAATGTGAAGGCTTTTGATAGGTCTCAAAGAGCTACCATTGGGGAAATCAATCTCTGTCTACAAATGGGGCCTACGTGGTTCGATGTCGAGTTTTAGGTGCTAGACATATCTGCATCTTACAATTTGCTGCTAGGGCGACCATGGATACACGCCGCTGGGGCTGGGGCATCCACCTTGTATCAGGCAGTAAAGTTTGAATGGAACCATCAGGAGGTGATCATTCACGGGGACGGGAGTAACCCCATTTACACCAGCCAAACCATTCCGGCTATCAAAAACAGAAGGAGGCTAGGAGGGGAAACCTATCATCACATCGAACGTGTCAATGCCATTGAGAAAGACAAATGGTGGAGCAGAAAAATAGAAAGCATTCTGGCATGGTCCGGGTATGAACCCGGGAAAGGGCTCGGAAAGAATCTCTAGGGTATTACTAAGCCGATATAGCTGAAAAGTCATGGCACTACTTTCGGGCTCGAATACCAGTACACATGGCAAGAGTATAAAGATTTGTTGCCTCCATGGCGTGGACCGTACTACCCTCTTCAGAAACTAGTGCCACGTCTGGATCAAGCTTTTCACCAAGCTGATACAATATGGGGAGCTGCAGAAGAAGAGGCATTGGCTGGGGTGAAGAATCTGTTCTTGGAGGACGAAGACATGGACTGCAGTGCAATAATTGAGGAGGAGGAGGAAGAAGGCTTCACTATTTAGAATGTGGAGAAGGGAGCTGTTCTCAGGAACTGGACCGCCACACCATCCCGGGCCCGCCGAGTCCCTGGGTAGCTGGGCAGATTTTATTTTACCGCCACTCTAGGCATTTTTAAATTTTCAGTAACTTTATTTTAAAGACTTGCTTGTTTCAAAATAAATGCTCGATTCATTGAGCCGTATTTGTCTGGATGTCGTTTAATTTTAATCAAATGCATTTGCTCTTTATTATTCATTACTATTTTCTACACTTTCTTTCTACAGTGTTATTATTACTTTTCCTGATGAACCGGACTGTGACATGTAATGAGGCAACGCAACATGAGAACAGTGATTCAGATGAAGAAGACGAGATACCCGAGGAAGTTGTCAGGGAGGTGGAAAACTTTGAGAATAAGCCTATGTCCAATCCGGACGAAACCGAAGCAGTAAACTTGGGGGACGCCGAGACCATCAAAGAGACTTGCATCAGCATTCACTTATCACCAACAGAGAAGGAAGAGTACATCCGTTTCTTAAGGGAATACGAGGATATTTTCGCATGGTCATATGATGACATGACATGTTTGAGCACGTCCATAGTGGCTCACAAGTTACCTACCATTCCAATGTGTCCATCGGTGAAGCAGAAGCTCAAAAAGTTCAAACCAGACATGAGCCTGAAAATCAAGGAGGAAGTTACCAAGCAGATCAAAGCCAAAGTTCTCAGGGTGGTTGAGTACCCAACTTGGTTAGCCAACATTGTGCCAGTTCCAAAGAAAGATGGGAAAGTCAGAGTATGTGTTGACTATCGAGATTTAAATAGAGCAAGTCCCACGGACGACTTTCCACTACCAAATATAAACATCCTGATCGACAATTGCGCCAAGCATGAACTCCAATCCTTTGTAGATTGCTTCGCGGGTTATCACCAGATCTGGATGGACGAAGAAGACGCGGAGAAAACAACTTTTATTACACCATGGGGGGTATACTGCTACAAGATAATGCCGTTCGGTCTAAAGAATGCTGGGGCTACCTACATGAGAGCCATGACAACCATCTTCCATGATATGATACACAAGGAGATAGAAGTGTATGTGGACGACCTCATTATCAAATCCAAGAGGGCCGCAGACCACATAACAGACTTGAGAAAGTTCTTCGACAAACTAAGGAGGTACAACTTGAAATTAAACCCCGCCAAATGTGCATTCGGGGTTCCCGCGGGAAAGTTATTGGGATTCATTATTAGCCGTCGAGGGATCGAGCTTGATCCATCTAAAGTCAAGGCTATTCAGGAGTTACCGCCGCCTAGGAGCAAAAAGGACATGATGAGCTTCCTAGGGCGTCTCAATTATATCAGTCGCTTCATAGCATAGTCCACAGTCATATGTGAGCCCATCTTCAAGATGCTGGGGAAAGATGCCGAGACAAGCTGGACCGAGGATTGCCAGAAAGCTTTTGACAAAATCAAGGAGTACCTGTCCACACCATCGGTTTTGGTCCCGCTAGAGCCGGGACAGCCTTTGCTACTCTATCTATCTGTACTGGATAGAGCCTTCGGATGCATTCTGGGACAACATGATGAGACAGGGAGAAAGGAGCAAGCCATATACTATTTGAGTAAGAAGTTCACACCTTACGAAGCACGGTACTCTCTGCTGGAACGCACGTGTTGCGCTTTGACCTGGACAGCTCAGAAATTGAGGCATTACTTCTATGCCTATACCACATACCTCATATCCAGGATGGATCCTTTGAAGTATATATTTCAGAAACCTATGCCGACTGGAAAGTTGGCCAAGTGGCAGATACTGCTGAGTGAGTTCAATATCGTCTACGTAACTCAAAAGGTGGTCAAAGGACAAGCATTGGCAGATCATCTTACTGAGAATCCGGTGGGAGGAGAATACGAATCCTTGAAAACGTATTTTCCTGATGAAGATGTGTCATTCGTAGGAGAGGACATTACTAAAACATATGACGGTTGGAGGATGTTCTTTGATGGAGCCGTAAATTTCAAAGGAGTAGGCATTGGAGCAGTTCTGGTATCAGAAACGGGTCAACATTATCCGGTATCTGCTAAACTCAGATTTCCTTGCACCAACAACATGGCGGAGTATGAGGCCTGCATACTAGGACTCAACATGGCAATCGACATGAACGTTCAGGAGCTGCTGGTAATCGGTGATTCAGATTTGCTTGTGCACCAGGTACAAAGAGAGTGGGCTACCAAGAATTCCAAGATATTGCCATATCTGCACCATGTGCAGGAATTAAGAAAGAGATTCACCAAGATAGAATTCCGACATGTGCCCAGAATTCAGAATGATTTTGCCGATGCATTGGCCACTTTATCATCCATGATACAACATCCGAACAAGAACTTCATTGATCCCATCCCAGTAAAAGTCCATAATCACCCGGCTTATTATGCCGATGTAGAGGAAGAGACAGATGGAAAACCTTGGTTCCACGACATCAGGGAGTATTTGGCGAGAGGAGAATATCCGGAGCATGCAAACCACACTCAGAAACGCACACTCCGGAGATTGTCCAATCACTTCTTCCACAGCGGAGGAAATTTGTACAAGAGAACTCCCGATTTAGGACTGCTAAGATGTGTCGACGCTAAAGAAGCTTCTAAGCTACTCGAAGAGATACATGCTGGGACCTGCGGCCCACATATGAATGGTTTTGTCTTGGCTAAGAAGATACTTAGGGCCGGTTACTTTTGGAAGATCATGGAGACCAACTGCATCCAGTATGTCTGCAAATGCTACCAATGTCAAGTGCATGTTGATATGATAAAAGTGCCGCCAAATGGGCTCAATGCAACAAGCTCGCCTTGGCTATTCGCTGCCTGGGGAATGGATGTCATCGGTCTGATTGAGCCCACTGCTTCAAACGGACACAGGTTTATTCTGATAGCCATTGATTACTTTACAAAATGGGTAGAAGCTGCATCTTACAAAGCTGTAACCAAGAAAGTCGTCGCAGATTTTGTCAAAGACCGTATTGTTTGCTGATTCGAAATTCCCGAGTCCATTGTCACTGATAATGCCGCCAACCTCAACAGTGATATGATGAAAGCCATGTGCGAAACTTTCAAAATCAATCATAAGAATTCCACAACCTATAGACCTCAGATGAATGGAGCCGTGGAAGCCGCCAACAAAAACATCAAAAAGATACTAAGGAAGATGGTAGAAAACCACAAACAATGGCACGAGAAGGTACCTTTTGCTCTGTTGGGATACCGCACCACGGTTCGCACATCAACCGGGGCAACTCCCTACATGCTGGTTTATGGTACTGAAGCTGTCATCCCGGCCGAGGTAGAGATTCCTTCCTTGAGAATTATACAGGAAGCCGAACTCAGCGATGCAGAATGGATAAGGAGCCACTATGAACAATTGTTCCCTATAGACGGGAAAAGGATGAATGCAGTATGCCACAGTCAGCTTTATCAGAACAGAATGTCCAGATCTTTCAACAAAAGGGTCAAACCAAGATAATTTGCACCAGGACAGTTGGTGCTGAAGAAGATCTCCCAACATCAAGATGAAGCCAAAGGGAAATTCTCTCCCAACTAGCAAGGCCCTTATATGGTTCACAGGGTGTTAACAGGAGGAGCACTTATACTTGCAGAAATGGATGGAGAAATTTGGCCAAAACCAATCAATTCAGACGCAGTCAAAAGATACTATGCTTAAACTATTTACATTTCCTCATATGATGTAATTGAACTAGGCTTGACCTGATTCCCGTTTAAGAGGGGATACGTAGGCAGCCTTATGGGTTCGATCATATCATAATAAAATTTCCATTCCCCCCCCCCAGGATCAGAAACTGGGGCAGAATTTTGAGGAGGACCCTCAAAATTCCGGAGCAAGTCCAGCCAACGCCAACATATGTCAGACGATCAAAAATCGGTTAGGAAACTAGGGCAGAATTTTGAGAAGGATTCTCAAAATTTCGAAGAAGGTTCAACAAGACTCGTTACTCGCAAGCGGCCGAAGGATCATCTACCAAACTGGGGAAGAATTTTTAGGAGGGCCCTCAAAATTCTAACATAAGAAAGTTGCAGTGCCTCTGAAATGTGTTACAGTCACTAGTTCATCTAAATTACTCGATATTTCAATATGTTTCCAAATAACTCTATTTTTTATCAATAATTGCATATTTTTCGAAAACTCTATTTCCTTAACAGTCAGGTTACCCAAGAAAACTCGAAAGGCCTCCAGAAAGGAGCAAAGCAAGGCCAGCAGACAGAAGCACGAACCAACCTCCCCCTCACAAAACTTACAATTTTTCTTTGAGCGCAGGCACATCGGACGCAACGGTAACATCCGCAAAAATGTATACGTAGCAAGATCACTATCAACCGGACCACCAGACAACGAATATATCTCCATCTAAGATATATGCTACTCTTATTTGCTACTCACTATTTGCATGGGACTAAGCCCTATCTCGCATGCTCGCATGAGGCTAATCCTTGCCTCCATATTTGCATGAGGCTAATCCTTGCCTCCCCACTTGCATGAGGCTAATCCTTGCCTCCATATTTGCATGAGGCTAATCCCTGCCTCCCCACCTACATGAGGCTAATCCTTGCCTCCCCACATTTGCATGAGGCTAATCCTTGCCTCCATATTTGCATGAGGCTAATCCCTGCCTCCCCACCCGCATGAGGCTAATCCTTGCCTCCCCACATTTGCATGAGGCTAATCCTTGCCTCCCTATCTGCATGAGGCTAATCCTTGCCTTCCTGATCTCCATGAGGCTAATCCTTGCCTCCCTGACTTTCATGAGGCTAATCCCTGCCACCGTATTTGCATGGGACTAAGCCCTGTCCCGCATCCTGCATAAGGCTAATCCCTGCCTCCATATTTGCATAAGGCTAAGCGCTGCCTTCCATTTGCATGGGACTAAGACCTGTCCCTCATTCTGCACGAGGCTAATCCTTGCCTCCATATTTGCATAAGGCTAAGCACTGCCTTCTATTTGCATGGGATTAAGCATTATCCCTCCTTGCATGAATATTGCTCTATTCTGATACTATCTATTCGCTTTTCAATCGGGCTAAGTTCTGCCCTTCATTTCGCAAAACTATGCCTTGTCTTGTTAGCATCTTATTATTGCATCTCATGGGCTGAAATATCGCTAACCTGTCCAAAGGCGTCATAGTCTAAAGGCATCATCCTCATAGCCGAAAGACACCATGCCATGGCCTGAGGATCCCTCAAATTTGCACATCATTATTCAAAGGCATCATGGTTTGGAGGCACCATCTGCATGGCCCGAGAACACCATTTCATGGCCTGCGAATCCCCCATTAAACAATTCATGGCCCAGGACATCATGGTCCGAGGACGTCATCCTTAACCTTCCAAAGACAACTTTCATGGTCCAAAGGGAACCTGCATCATGTTTAAATTCTCGCACAAATATGGGTTCGTAGCATCTCTTTATCTGCAGGTGACCAGCAAGCAACCGCTATCCTAGCAGGAGCAACCTCGCTCCAGTTCCTTCAAACTATCTCAAACTTAACCGTTCACCATAACTGCTCTTGCACCTCGTGTTCGTTCTTGCAATGACTTTATTGGTATATTCCGCCAATGAATCCAAAACTACGCATGGCCTGATTCCTGCAAAACCAGGGATATGTAGGCAACTCAAGACCGGAGTCCGGCCTCTATCTTTCAAAACATCCCATTCGGTCAAAATTGGCCATCATTTCTTTACCCGAAAACTCTTTCATCCTTCCCGGGCAAAGAGGGGCAGCTGTTGATACCCAATTTTTCCTCATGAATTTTTAATACATATATAGCACATATGCAGTTAGAAGCATGCATAAGCATTTTTATAATTTTTTCTATAATTTCAAAAGGCTCCAAATCAATTTATTTCTTCTCTTTTTATTTATATAAGTATCCAATAATTACACTTCAAATTACTTTTGTGATGATTTAGTCACCTAAATTCTTTATTTATGCCAACATAGTGTTTAAATATTTTAGTGCATTTTTTACAGTTATACTTACATTTTTAGGCTAAATTGCACATCTTTGCAATAATAGCCCATACTAATGCATAATTATATTATTTATGCATAAAAAAATCTTTTATATTTTTAAAATGTTAAATAAATATTTTAAATCATTTTAGTACACAAAGATATTTTTTTGGAGTTCTTTAATTATTTTTATAAATTATTTAGTTATTAAAAGTGGCTATTTAAAATCTGGCCTATTTTTATTTCAATTTTAGTCCTATTTCAACCCAATACCAGCCCAATTTCAATTTAAATTTACCCATCCCAAACAATAACTCCCTACCCCCCCCCCCCCCCGAACACAGCTTACAACTTTTATCGTACTGTGCTCTCTAAAGAACAACTCTTCTCAAAATCTCACTCAAAAGGTGCTGAGTTGGAATCCCATTCTAGCTAAGAATGAGTCATTGCCCTTCTCTGACCCTGACTGCCCAGCCTTTGCATCACTTTCTCACATCTTTGTCCTTCCATGTTAGTACAGGTCAACTTGGTCAACGGGGCTGAGATAGATGAAAACCCTATCCATGAACCGACGATAATAACGTGCCAAACCCAAGAACCTTTACATCTTTTTAGTTGAAGTTTGCCAGTTCTGAATTGCCTTAATCTTTTTAGGATTCACCTTGATCCCTTGGAAGATACTACATGGCCCAAGAAGGAAACTGAGTCCAACTAGAACTTACACTTCGAAAATTTGGCATATAACTTATGATCCCTCATAGACTGAAGTACAATCCGAAGATGCTACTCATGATCCTCTCAAACATGGGAGTAAACTAAAATATCATCAATGAAGATGATCACAAAGGAATCTAGATAGGGCTTGAACACCCAGTTTATCAAATCCATAAAGGTTGCTGGGGCATTAGTCAAGCCAAATAACATCACCAATAACTCGTAGTGACCATAGCGAGTCCGAAAAATTGTCTTAGGGACATCCGATGCCCTAATCTTCTCCTGATCGTCGCAAGATCTCAATTCAATCTTGGAAAATAACTTGGCACCCTGAAGCTGGTCAAATAAGTCACCAATCCTTAGAATGGATACTTGTTCTTTATAGTGACCTTATTCAACTGCCGATAATCCACGCACATTCTCATCGATCCATCTTTCTTCTTGACAAGCAACACCGGTGCACCCCAAGGTGAGTCACAAGGTCTAATGAGTCCCTTGTCAAGAAACTCCTACAATTGTTCCTTCAGTTCTTTCAACTCAGCTGGGGCCATACGGTATGGTGGAATAAAAATGTATTGAGTGCCCGGAACCACATCAATGCAAAAGTCATATCTCTGTCGGGTGGCATACCCAGCAAATTTGTAGGAAACACCTCTGGAAACTCACGCACAACTAGAACCAAATCCAAGGAAGGAACCTCTATACTTGAATCGTGGATATATGCCAAATACGCCAGACATCGCTTCTCGACCATACGCCAAGCCTTCAGATACAAAATCACCCTGCTGGTGGAGTGACCAGGAGTCCCTCTCCACTTTAATCGAGAAAACCCTGGCATAGCTAACGTCACCATCTTAGCCTGGGAATACAATATAGTGTGATACATTTACAACCAATCTATGCCCAAAATAACGTCAAAGTCAACCATATCAAGTAATAGAAGGTACACCCTAGTCTCACAGCTCCCGATAGTGACCAAACAAACATGATAGACCCGGTCCACCACAATAAGATACCCAACAGGTGTAGACATATAAATAGAAGCACTCAAAGAATCGGAACAAATAAAACTGATGCATTACTATGGAAAATCGGAACAATACCTGTTATAACCACATCAGACGACTCTACCTCAAGTCTAGCTAGAAATGCATAACGATAGGGCTGATACCCACCAATCTGACCTCTACCTCTTGAACGGTTTCTCAATAACTGGCCTCCACCTTTAATGGCCAAACCACCACCTCTAACTTCTTGACCCACGCCCCTAGATAGATGAGCAAGTGGTGGAGCAACCGGTGCCAGAACCATGGCACGATAACCCTTCTCAGACGTGCTGCTCTGTGACCTGGGGCAAAACCTCGCGATGTGCCTCAAGTCTTGTAACGACTCGGCCGGTCATTTTGTATATTGTGACCTTGTTGCCCTACTTATTACTTCCTCTATGTTTATATGATTATGTGACTTTCCAAGTTGGTTGGACTGGTCTCGGGGAGGTTTCGGAGTGAATAAGGATACTTAGTCCCAAGGTTGGAGGCTTAAGATGGAGTTGACTGGAGTTTGACTTTTGTGTAGATAACCCCGGAATGGAGTTTCGATAATTTCGATAGATTCGTATGGTGATTTTGGACTTAGGAGTAATGCCGGATACTTATTTGGAGGTTCATATGTTGTTTTGGCTTGAATTGGCAAAAGTAAGAAAGTTGAAAGTTTGGAGGGTTAAGAGGTTTGATCGAGAGTTGACTTTGTTGACACCGGGATCAGATTTTGGTTTTGGGAGTTGTAGTAGGTCCGTTGTGTCATTTATGACTTATGTGCAAAATTGTAGGTCAATCTGAGTTGGTTGAATATTTTTCGGCATTAGTTTTAGAAGTTGGAAGTTCATTAGTTTCATTAGGCTTGAATTGGGGCGATTCATGATTTTGATGTTGTTTGATGTGATTTGAGGCTTCGACTAAGTTCAAATCGTGTTTTAGGACCTGTTGGTATGTTTAGATGGGGTCTCAGGGACCCCAGGGGTGTTTCAGAAGAGTTTCAGATATTATTTCTTCATGTTTGGGCAACTAATCTGATATCCGTTATGGGCTTCATAGCGTTCGTGACACAGGGGTCGTGTTTGCGTAGTGTTATTAATGGCAGGTGGTTTCTTATCTTCGTATTCACGACATAGGGGTCGTGTTTGCAAGGGCTTGAGGAGTTTGTGCATTGCGATCGCGAGCAGGGAGCCGCGTGCGCGTAGAAGGGAGGCTGCTTGGGGGCATCAGACATTTGGCCTTTGCGTTCGTGAGAGAGGTATCACGTTTGCGTAGGCATGGGATCAAAGGACATCGCGTCTGCGAAAGAGGAATGGCAGCTGGGCAGATTTGTGCTTCGCAAACGCGAGGTATCTTCTGCGTTTGGGAAGAGGAAAGAACTGGGCAAACTGTTAAAAACCTAAATCGAGGGTTAGAGTATTATTTCATATTTTGAGTTGTAGAGCTCGGTTTTAGGCAATTTTGGAAGGGATTTTCAAGATTTGGATCGGGGTAAGTGTTTTAACTCGGATTTGTTATTATTTCATGATTCCATCTTTGTTTTACCATCTAATTAGTGAATTAAAGTGAAGAAATGGGGGATTTTGTGGAAACATTTTAAAAATGAAAAATGGAGGTTTGAAGGCCGATTTGAGGTCGAAATTGGATGATTTTGGTATGGTTGGACTCGTAATCGAATGGGTGTCTTAAATTTGTAAATTTTGTCAGGTTTCAAGGTGCAGGCCCGAAGTTGACTTTTTGGATTTACTTTTTGATTTTGGTTAAAGACCTTATATTTATCGTATGAAATCGATTCCTATAGCTTGTATTGATTATACTATGTTGTTTGTGACTAGATTTAAGTCGTTCGGAGGCTGGTTCACGAGGCAAGGGCTTTTTGGAGTAGTGAGTTGCGTGTTTTGAGGTAAGTGACATTTCTAAACTTGGAATTGAGGGTATTTATCTCTGGAAAACATGTTATTTGTGTTGTGTTGGGGTGATGCACATGCTAGGTGATGGGCATGTGGGCATGCACCATGGTAACCATGATCCGGAAGGATTTTTGTACTGAGTTGATATCAAGTCTTATTTTATCTATGTAATCCCCACTTGTTAGAGTAATTGAGTTGTGATTCATGTTATAAATCATGTTAGGCTATGTGCTTACTCAGTTGTGACCTAATGAGTTTATTTCTACTGTTTTTGATTTATCTGCTTTAACTACAAATATTTACTCAGTCATTATTCTTCATTCGCATATCATATCTCAGTCTCTGTTATCATTCACTGTTATATTACATGTTATCATTGTTTGGGCTGAGTGGTACGAGATCTGTGAATAATAAAGACTTCAAAGATTGATGACTGAGGTGGTCCTGAGAGCCTCGTTGTGAGTGTTATTGTGGATCGGGTTGCACGCTACATCATGCCATATTGGCTTATTTATTATTGTGGATCGGGCTGCACGTCGCTCAGGTCTTATAGGCTTTATATTAGCACTTGGGCACGATCCGCCCCTCCGGAGTCTGACATATTGATCGCAGCCAACTCCGCACTACTAAAAAGTAGCAAGAGAGGGTCGCAATAGCTTTTACCCGATTTTGGGTCGGGATCGAATCCACAGAGAGCTAGGATTGAAATCGAGTATCTATCTAGTTTAGGATTGCATGTGTGTTCTTAATTGGTCTTCTATTCATTTTTGGTTTTTCTTTATATTCTACTATGATCAAACTACAAATTATAATTGCAACTGAATTAGACTAAGAGTGAATTGCTACAAGTTGTATCTAATGGTTTAAAAGGCACTAGGGTAGTGACTTTAACCTAGGTGGCTAATTGAAGGGTAATTGCATCTAAAGCACGATTGACATGATTGGGGAAATATGTTATAACCGTTGCTCGATACTACCTACTCTACACCTCTCGGTAGAAAGAGTGGTTTTGCCCAATTGACTCTCTCAAGACCAATTAGGTATGCATATTTGCCCAAGCAACTAGGGTTCAAGTCGGGTAATTATTCTCTCGAGGTTTAACCCTTTAATTGGGACTATCAAATATCTTGAGTCCATCCCAATTCCTTGTTGAGTCAATTTTGGAGACTTAGGCTCTCTTTCTCAAGAAGAGCCCAAGTCAACTTAGCACAAACTAGTGTTTACAACCACTAATTCATAAATTATACCATAAAATTGACCCAAATAACAAACACCCATGGTCAATCTAACCTTAAATCACAATACCCATCAATTACCCACACTAGGGTTGAGCCACAACCCTAGCTAATGGGTCTAGCTACTCATGCTTGAAGAGAAAATCAGAGAAATAGATGAAGAGAAAGACATATTAATTAATTACTAAAGTAAATACAAAGTTTCAATGATTAAAACCATGTAAAGATGCCAAAAATGGCTAAGAAATATCGTCTCACGAGCACAGCTACAATATTGTAATATCTGATACCCTAAAAATGGAAAAATGTTCCATTTATACTAAGCTGGAAAAACTGGACAAAATTGCCCCTGCGGGGTCACTGCGGACCGCACAAAATGGTGTGCGTCCGCACTAGGCTCTTGACTCTGAAAAATCAACTCTCTAAACCCAGGCTCCGCGGACCGCACAGAATGGACTGCGGCCGCGGAGGCATCTAGCGCGGTCCGCACAAACACGACCGCGGACCGCACAGGCTTGAACCTTAGCACTTGACATCTCTCTGAAGTTTTCTTCCGCGGACCGCATTAAATGGTAGTGCAGCCGCGTTGTCTTCAGTGCGGGCCGCACAATATCTACTGTGGCCGCACTGCTTTGATGCCTTAAAATCCAGGTCTCTAAATCTCCCTAGTGCGGACCGCACAAAGTGTAGTGCGGCCGCACTAGGCCTGTTTGTCCTGAGTTGTCTAGTCTTTGGTACTTGTGCAGGTTTTACTCCTTTTGAGCCGATCTTTGACATCTCGTCACTTTGTTGATCAAACCTGCAATCGAGCACAACTTATGAGCCTTTTTGGGACTATTTTATAAGAATTTATAATCAAAGCGTAAGCAAGAAGGAGCATGAAACACGTCAAAATCCCTAGTTATCAACTCCCCCAAACTTAAGCTTTTGCTTGTCCTCAGGCAAACAAAATAAGACCCACCCCTTAAGGGAAAATCCAAGAAATTTTCAGCTTTCCTAAAGTAACCTCAACTAGCATCAATTGGGACTAACAATTTCCCTCGACACACATGAGTCATTAACAATATTTAACCTTTGAAAAATGTTGGCTCAACACATCAAAGAACTCTTTTCAATTACTTCGGTCATTGTGGAACCCAAACTCACACATCCTAAACTCTCCCTAAGCAAACCTCACCTTTAGAATATTGGCACACAAAACGAGGTTATTGGGAATTCACTCATCTCTCTCAAGGAAAGGTCACAAGTCCGGCTCTAAGTACCATATGCTTGCCCCTTATGTAAGTATCCACTAATGTAAGCTTCATTTGACTTAAGATCATATAGGGCTTGTGTGGAGTCACTGTGAAGGCTTTTGGTTTAGGGTAGGACAAGTTTTTGTTCAAGTGGGTTCCACCTTACCTTAAGCACTTCTTTTGATTCATTTGGCATAATTTCACTTGACTCTTTGAGTCATTTCACTTCTTTCTAGGGGGTAGAGAGACACATTGTCACTCTTTCTTATGCATTTCAAACCTTTTCTCCTTTTTTCAAGTTTCCACACCTTTCATTCTTTGCTTTTCTTGAATCTCTTTTTATTCTTTTCCACATTGAACATTCTTTTTGACTTTTTGCTTTTCTTTCTTCTTCATTGCCTTTCTTTTTCTTCATTTTTGTGCCTTTTTGCCACTTTGTTGCAATTCTCGTCTCTCCCCCCCAAACTTATACTTTTACCATGTGCTAAAGGAAAGATCGGGTGCCAAGAGAGGATATCTTTTAGAACGGGTGTAGGCTTGTATCATGGTTCTTGAAAGAAAAAGGTCTAAGGCTCAAAAGGGTTAACTAGGGATCATATCACTGGTAGGCTATGGAATTGTTCAAACTATCATTTGGAACAAGGAGAGCCTATAATCATGTCTTAAATCAAAATTCACCTACGATTTCGCCTCAACAAACATTCAGGGCAAGTTCTAGACCAATGGCTCGGGACTTGGACTTGCAATTCAATTACTCACCACACAAACTAAGGGATTGCTAAACACATAGAGTCGGGGGCCCACAACGACCTTAGATACGATTTGAGCACACAATGGTCTCAAAAAACCACTTGATGATTATCGGCCAACTCAAGAGTCTCAAGATCACAACTTTCACCATCCTAAACACAACAATTTGTTTTTGACCATAAGATCAAAGGCAAATGTGCTAGGCCCAAGTGAAGCTTTGCTTGAGGTACCCTTAACTACTAACTACTAAAAACCAAAAAGAAAAAGAAAAACGGACTCAAACCCTTAAGAAGGTTGTCACGCCATCCATCATTGGGAAGAGCCACCCGGTTCACACAACATTCCACCTTTGGAAAGAACCGTGGCATTAAGAAAACCAAAGGTTTATTGAAAACTCCGAAAACAAGAAGCTACGAATCACAAATAAGAAGCTAAAAACGAAAAATTTTGTGGAAAACAGAATAAATATATACAAGAGGGGATTTGAATATACAACGGGGGATGAATATATACAATATGATGTAACTTTATATACAGACCAAAAGTGAAACAAAAGTGCGATAATATCAGATTATATACAGACCAAATGTGAAAAGTCAAGAAGGCATAAAAATATCAATATATACAGTCATCCAAAATGTAGGGCTCACCCCCTCAAATGAAAGTTGGCATTGTCCCCAATGCCAACTAGTCTAAATAAGCACCAAAATTATAGAAAAAGGATATAGAAGGCTCCCTAAGCCGTGTCTGTCTGCATAGGATCATGGGTGGTCCTTGGGTCCTCTGTGTGCTCGGGAACCTCAGACTGGTTCCCGGTGGTCTGCTCTGCTGCTACCGGTACCTGGGCCTGGACCTGGACAGACTCTGGAACTGGTACATCCTGTGGCTGACTGGAGGAAGCCTCCGGTGGGTCCGCCAACTGGATGATGGCATCATCTGCTCTAGGGATCGTCCTCCTCCTCTTCGGAGGCCTTTGGGTCTGCTCCGGCTGTGGATGAGCTGCTGGGACTGGATCATCAAGCAACAGGTCCAAAGGCAGCTGGTCTGCCTTCAATCTATCAACATCTGCCCGCAGCTCCTTCACGGACTCCTTGGAGGCTCGTGTCTTCCGCAACTTCCTATGCTCCTTAGCAAGCTCCTTGAGAGCCTTGCTATGTGAATCCACTGCCTTTGAGAGTGCAGCCTGAGTAGTGAGGATCTTCTTCTGGTTCTCAAGTATCTCTTTGAGCGCATCCTCGACCGACTGGGGAACCTGTGGGGCTGGGGGAGCTGACTGAGCCGCTACAGTAGTAGTCAATGTGGACAGCTTGGACGAGGCAGTCTGCATCCAGTTGTTTATACTTAGCAGGGCCTGGCTCAGCCGGTGGGCAGTGATGGGATGGGCCCGGCTAGATGGGATCTCCGGGCCTGCTGATGTGGAAGGTCCAGGAGGAATGGCTGAAGATGTGGAAGGTCCGGGAGGCATATCAGCAGAAATGGAGGTAGGCTCAGCAGGGACCTCTACCACAACTGGCTCTTCAGACTGGCCAGTTGGGGCAGAAGTAGGGGCTTTGTAGTTCTTGTCCTTGGGGTTGTCATTCCCCTTCAAGCTATACCAGGAGAACGGGGCTGTCGCCTTGACCTTGACGTCGTAGGGCTTTTTGTCCACCTCCATGTCCCGAAAGTACATAGTGAGGGTGCTCGAGAAAGGGTAGTTCCGGTCATGCTCTGCTCCCACTAATGAGATAATGCGGGACATCACATTCCCCACATTTATGGGGTATCCTGCCATAATCGAAGCAACCAAAACAGCCCGGTGGAGAAGAAGGGTCTGGTCATGTGTAGTAGGATCCAACCGGCTGCAAACAAATGTCTCCCAACCCCTCGCCTCAAAGTTCAAGGTCCTCCGCAATATTTTGACCCCAGCAGTCAACCAATCAGGAACGGTACCTGGGATTGCCAGGTACTGAGCTAACCATGGACGGACCTCCTCGCCCATCTCCAACTTCGCCATGTACAAAGCTTCATCCTCCTCATTGAAGCCCAAGTATTCGTTAAGGTATCTCCCATCAAATAACACTTTCTTATTACAAACTTTGGTCACTTTGGAGCCCTTTTTGATGTGGGTTACGTTGCAGTAAAATTTCTTGACCATGTTTTCATTAGCATCTACACAGTCATCTAAGAAGTACTCCCAACCCACTCTAGTTCTGAACTGTCTCTGCACGTCAGGGGTGTGGGGTAATAGATCTCTTCAATGAAACTCCGCTCCGGTATCAACTTTCTCACCGGCCACCACTCCCTAAACTTGTGGTACGCCACCTCACTCACGAACCTATCTCGCCAAACCTCTTGCTTTCTAGTTCGGGCAATGCCTCTCACCTGAGGCTCACCACCCTCAGCTATCTCCTCATGCCCTTGTACCTCCTCCTCACCTCTGTCTACACTCTCCCCGGATAATGAAGCTGTGGGGGAGGTGGAGAATTCACCACTGCCGGCCGTTGAGCTCTCAGACGACTCAGTGGGAATATTCTCTGGTGCTTGGGCAGTGGGTGATAGTGGAGGGGTATCTCTTAGTCTGAATCTCTCCGGCCAGTCTTCAACATATTCTGGCACGGAGTCTGAAGATATTTCCCTTGATGGTTGATACTCACTCCCCGAGGAATGGGAAGCAGCTCTGTCTGCAGCTTTGATTATTTTTTTGGTCTTTTTTATGTTCTCCCGAGCGTGAGGAGTGAGTTTTACAGTCTTCTTCTTCCCTCCCCGGGAGGGTTCTCCTTTTTCCCTGTAGTTTTGAGCCTTTTCTCACCATTGTCTGCAAACACAATTCAAATAATTTGTTAGTATCAATGGGTTCACATAAAATAGTGTTGTAGAAAAAGGAAAATGTTGCAGGAGTTGCCTAGTGCGGACCGCACAAAATGGTAGTGCGGCCGCACTAAGGCCACCGCGCACCGCACACAAATGACCGTGGTCCGCACAGGTATGGGGTTCCAAAAACCTGGTCTCTTAATCTCACCAGTGCGGACCGCACAAAACCAACCGCGACCGCACTGGGCCAGTGCTGGCCGCACAAAATGTAGTGCGGCCGCACTGGGCAAAGGTCACCTGGACACAAGATAGTACCGCCGGACCGCACAAAAACGACCGCGGTCCGCGCTACGTTCCCAGACATGGGACTGAGTTAGGGTTCATAAGATTTTGTTCTTAAGTTCAAACTTTCACCTAATTAGGGTTCCTACTCAATTACCCAGTCCATTATACTCACCAAGTCCACAAAAATTACCATTTAAACTAACCTAATCTAACAATCAGAGAAATACGGGAAGAAGAAGAACTACAAGTTAAGGAATATGAAAATAAAATTAAATTACACAATGAAACAAAGAAGAATTGAGTGAAATGTTACCAGATATTGAGATGAAGTGCAGTTAATCAATGCTAATCAAGAATTACGGTCAAGGAAGAAAGTGAACAGTAACAATATGCTCTGAGATTCAAGTTTGCGAAAACGGTAAAAGGAGGCCCTTGGGGTCTATNTCGATACTACCCACTCTACACCTCTCTGTAGAAAGAGTGGTTTTGCCCAATTGACTCTCTCAAGACCAATTAGGTATGCATATTTGCCCAAGCAACTAGGGTTCAAGTCGGGTAATTACTCTCTCGAGGTTTAACCCTTTAATTGGGACTATCAAATATCTTGAGTCCATCCTAATTCCTTGTTGAGTCGATTTTGGATACTTAGGCTCTCTTTCTCAAGAAGAGCCTAGGTCAACTTAGCACAAACTAGTGTTTGCAACCACTAATTCATAAATTAAACCATAAAATTGACCCAAATAACAAACACCCATGGTCAATCTAACCTTAAATCACAACACCCATCAATTACCCACACTAGGGTTGAGCCACAACCCTAGCTAATGGGTCTAGCTACTCATGCTTGAAGAGAAAATCAGAGAAATAGATGAAGAGAAAGACATATTAATTAATTACTAAAGTAAATACAAAGTTTCAATGATTAAAACCACGTAAAGATGCCAAAAATGGCTAAGAAATATCATCTCACGAGCGCAGCTACAATATTGTAATATCTGATACCCTAAAAATGGAAAAATGTTCCATTTATACTAAACTGGAAAAACTGGACAAAATTGCCCCTGCGGGGTCAGTGCGGACCGCACAAAATAGTTTGCGGCCGCACTAGGCTCTTGACTTTGAAAAATCAACTCTCTAAACCCAGGCTCCGCGGACCGCACAGAATGGAATGCGGCCGCGGAGGCATCTAGCGCGATTCGCACAAACACGACCGTGGACCGCACAGGCTTGAACCTTGGCACTTGACATCTCTCTGAAGTTTGCTTCCGCGGACCGCATAAAATGGTAGTGTGGCCGCATTGTCTTCAGTGCGGGCCGCACAATATCTACTGCGGCCGCACTGCTTTGATGCCTTAAAATCCAGGTCTCTGAATCTCCCTAGTGCGGACCGCACAAAGTGTAGTGCGGCCGCACTAGGCCTGTTTGTCCTGAGTTGTCTTGTCTTTGGTACTTGTGCAGGTTTCACTCCTTTTGAGCCAATCTTTGACATCTCGTCACTTTGTTGATCAAACCTGCAATCAAGCACAACATATAAGCCTTTTTGGGACTATTTTGTAAGAATTTATAATCAAAGCGTAAGCAAGAAGGAGCATGAAACACGTCAAAATCCCTAGTTATCACATACCAGTAGTGAGTGAAGACATAGTGTTAAATATATACACGTACTTTGGTAAGGGGAAATGATGCCAGGAACCCGTACAATGTTGAGTGGTTGTGTGTGGAATGTGTGGGCATTTGGCAGACAGATTAAGTATTTTGGAGAGAGTGAGTACTTGGGGATATCACCGTGAAATCATACATTTGACATGCATATTTGAAATGTAGGCATAGAGATTGTATGCGGCTAAAATTGGAAGGACCAATTTCACGATCGACAAGGTGTTATGTAACACCTCGAAGGGCCCGGAGAACAGCTCGGGGTTCGAAGTCTTCGGGATTCCTTCATGCCCGGTGTCGGGGCGGAGCGAACCGGTGGTTATCATAAGTAAGCGGGAAGTTCCCTAGGAGCAGTATTTTTCTGACAACGCCTGCACCAACAGTGACAGCCTGCATCAGGCTTATTGAGTGGTTGTACCGGCTACATTATGTAATAATTACGCATATGTCATAGTTTTCCCCTCATATATAAAGGGGACCCTTGTCATTTTTGCAAGGGACATCTGATATACAAGATACAACACACTACATTCAATACAAGAACATTCTCTGCTCTCTAGCTTGAACACAATCTCATGGTTTCATTATTTACATTTATTGCTTATATTCATAGTGTTCTATTAATTGTTTATCATTTATTGCTCATTATTGATCATAGAGAGCCGCCATCACAGCTCTCATAACTGCTAATCCTTCATCGACTTCCCTTAACCGGGCATCCGACTCGACCTCGAGGCCCCGCATACGCAAGCTCGAGGCCTTGATTCCCAGCCATTTCGGTTTGATTATTAAGCCATCTACAAGCTATCATCTTAATTCCTGATCCTTCTCTTAGCATCTATTGCATAACAACTAGCATAAAAATAGATCACATATTTTAGAACCACAAAATCAAATCTAATTGTTATTACCATTTTCAAGGTAAACAGTTTGGCGCCCACCCTGGGGCTAAAAATAATAGTGATTGTTTTCTTGCTGGTTTACTACATAACGCAAGTTATTTTTCACGCTTTTTCTTTCCAAGATCTTTGATTTCAGGTCAAAATGTCTAACTCAGTAAACGCACGGTGTAGCTATTCCAGGTGTTAGTATGCCACCACAAAACCCTGAGGTCGCACCAGAACCAATTCCCGTCGATATGGTCTCACGCAACACTCAACACATTGGCGTAAGTTCCCACACCAACAGAAGTATACGCCGAGAAAATCAACAAGACACTTGGAAAAACCTCACCCGGAGAGAAAGAGAGGCAAACAGGGGAAGCAAAGGGGGAAAACCTCAGCACATCGTTCATATGATTATCGGGGGGACTGACGTTCCCCAGGGGCCCGTGACCAAGCGGATAAAGGTTTCTACGGCAACGCAAGGGCAAACCCAAGCCCACGCATCTGAGTACGTCCTCGCGTTCAGCAAAGAAGACTTCGAAACTCTGTCTCAACCACACAACGACGCGCTGGTAATCTCGTTTCTCTTAAATAACATCAAAATTAAATATGTACTCGTGGACCCAGGTAACTCGGCCAACGTAATTAGATCGACGGTGGTAGAACAACTCGGATTACTCGATTAGGTTATGCCTACCTCCCGAATCCTCAACGGCTTCAATATGGCGGGTGAAGCGACAGAAGGAGAGATCACCCTCCCGGTAAACATATCCGATGCAGTTCAAGATACCAGATTCCACGTCATTAAAGGTGACGCAAGGTACAATGCCTTGCTCGATAGACAATGGATACATAACATGAAGGCGGTACCATCGACCTTGCATCAGATGATGAAGTTTCCAACAAAGGATGGAATAAAGACGGTGTATGGAGAGCAACATGCGGCGAAGGAAATATTCGCGGTCCATGAAGAGGTACCGGATTCCATACACTCCACCTCGGAAGAGTTGGAAAGCCAACAAAACCCTGAGGATGATGAAGAAGACTTTCTCACTCCCAGGACCTTCATTGCCCCTGAAGAATAGGACGCAACAAAGTCGACTGTTGAAGAACTGGAGCAAGTCGTATTGGTCGAGCATCTCCTAGATCGGAAGGTATACCTGGGGACGGGATTAACCCCCGAACTCAGGAAAAAACTCATTTTATTCCTTATTAATAACATCGATTGCTTTGCTTGGTCCCATTTAGACATGACAGGGATCCCACCGGAGATAACCACCCATCGACTAAGTGTTGATCCCAGGTACAAACCGGTGAAGCAAAAAAGGAGACCCCAGTCCGAGATAAAGCATGCATTCATCAAAGACGAGGTAACGAAGCTCCTCAAGATAAGGTCTATTAGGGAAGTAAAATATCCCGAATGGCTGGCCAATGTGGTGGTAGTTCCCAAAAAGGGTAATAAGCTGAGAATGTGCGTAGATTATAAAGATCTAAATAGGGTCCCGATAGGAAAACGATGTACCGGGCCAAACGGTCAAACGAACCGTGCCCGTATAGAACAACCGAGCCCCTGACAGCAAGAACATGTATACTTGTACCAAGTAATCAAAAAATATTTTCCCCTCCGTCAAAGCAATACACGTGCCAAAGAAGTTTGCTATTTTTTACAAAAACGGCTCCAGAGCCAAAAACGTCCCTAACACTGGGGGACTGGCGTCAAAACTCAAAGCCATATGACCTCCGGGTCAAAAGCTTAGAACTCGTAAGCCCTCAACGAGGCAATATCAAGTTTACAAAAATTGAAGCCAAAAACGTCCCGAACACTCGGGGACTGGCGTCAAAAACTCGAAGCAGTATGACTTCCGGGTCGGAAGCTTCGAACCTGTAAGCCCTCAATGAGGCAACATTAAGGTTACAAAAACGGCTCCAGATCCAAGAAAACTTTTTATGTCTCGGGGACTATCGCCAATTGCCATCCCATCGACTTATCAAAAACCCGAGGCCATAAGACCCCATGTGGGCAACCTCAGTCTCGTAAGAACTATATAAGGCAACAACAATATCTGTAAGACCTCAAGCAAGGCGTGAACCATATTTGTACCAAGTAACAAAACTGTAAGACCTCAAAGTAAGGCATGTAAAAATTTATAAGACCTTACAAAAAACATAATCACGATCTTAAAGTTAAGGCTATATATCGAACTTATAAGACCACTAAAAAGGCATACCCTCGATATAGACGCCGAAAACTACTTCACTCGGGGACTTAAAGGCTCCAGCCAAACACAATAATTATGGTCACAAGGCTGTGCCAGCCAAACTAACGCGACTCGAGGACGCCCGACCGTCGCTATAAAATCACAGGCCTCCAATTACTTCGAAACTACTTCGAAAAGAACCTGTTAAACAAAGCTACCCTCGACATAGGCAAAAGAGCTTCGACTATGTCAGCTCCAAACTATGGGCTTCAAAACACTCAACCACCGAGAAAAACCTACCGAGGTGCTCGTTCATCGCCACATAACGACTCACAATCGAGGTCTTTATCAAACCGTCGAAGAGTCAGGCAAACACAATTTCAAAAAGTCCTTAACGAGGAAAAAATAAAGCCCATATAAAGGTCGCACCGACCCAATGCGTAAGAGCCACTGCCGCCAGCCCACATAAAGGTCGTACCGACCCAATGCGTAAGAGCCACTGCCGCCAGCCCATATAAAGGGTCGTACCGACCTAATGCGTAAGAGCCTAAGGGCCAGCTTGAAATTCACAAACTTGAGGGCCAATGAGCTCAAGTCGAAATCCGACTCGGAGACTGAGCCCGAAATAGTTAACTAAAAAACACCTAAGGGCACATACGTAAGAGCCGCTATCGCCAGCTTAAGTCAAAAGGTCGTGCCGACTAGACGCGCAAAGGCCTACGGGCCAGCGTAACAAGCTTCAGGGCCGAATTATATAACTAAGGGTCATTACTCGAAGTCCAGTTCACCTGGACAATTATCAACTGACATATAAGTTCAAAATGAAGAAAGACATGCACAAGAAGAAGAAAATGCATGAAAGATGAAACCAAAAGGTTTTCTTCTATACGCGTACGCGAAAAAATACAAAAACTACATTGGCAAACGCTCTCTGAAATCCCCATACAAAGAATCAAAAAGGAAAAAGCCTAGTCTACTTCCCCTCGGGGACAGTGGACCGACGGCCCCCTCAGAAACTATGCTTTCAATAAGCTCGGCCATAACCTCCGGGTTTCCAATGGCCTCCTCCCCTTCAGGGACTCCACTTCCATCTTTATCGCCTCCCTAGTCACTGCTCGACTCGTCTTCGTAAGGAAGCAGGGCTGCAACTTCCTCTTCTAAGGTCTTCACCCTCTCAATTTCGGCAATTAAATCAATGCCCCCCGTATATATATCCTCGAGCATCTGTCTCCGAGATTCTAACCGGGCATGCTCCAGTGCTCGGGTCAGGCATAGCTCAGCCCCTTCGAACACCTTCTAGGCCAGAGCATTTGCAGTAGCGGTGTCCTCCTTATGAGAGGTCACAAGCGCCTCGGCCTCAGCCCTGACTTCGGATAGCATAGTAGCCAACTCCGTATGGAGATCCTTATACTTACTGCTCTCATCCCTCGCATCTTCGAGGCAATGCCCGATCAAAACCACCTCTCCCCGGAGGACATCTTTCTCAGATATTACCTCACTCAAATGCTGCTTAAGTTCGAGGATTTCAGAGTCCCTGGCTCGGAGCTCCTTCCCCATAAGGACATCTTTTTCCTTAAACTACAAAAATCGACCAAAAGATATTAAAACATTAAAGTCAGTTAGACATGCAGACAAAAAACAAACGGGAGCTATGTAACCAATTCAGCAAGGCGAGCCTTTTCCTGGAACGCCGCCTCCAAGCAATCCCGAAGGCCACGAAGTTCTTCCTCCCTCTTGGTAGAAAAAGCCCTGAGCTCATCAGCTTCTGTGGTAAGCTTCTTATATTCGTCCTCGTGGCGGATCAGCTCGGTTACAAAAATTGGCAAACGTTTGATAATAGAGCACCTTGGCCTGGAACGACGAAAGAAATAACGTTGGCAGGGCAAAGGTCGAGGCACCAAGAAGAATTTGCGAATAGATTACCTGATCACATAGCCTGTCAATCTCATTGAAAATGAGCGAAATGTCAGGGTCAGGCTTTTCCTCAGGTGCAGAAGAAGGCTTTTTAAACATATTTTTATCATCAACGGACGTCCCCACATCGACAGACTCTGTATTGGGGGTGTCTTGTTTCTCCATCAAAGGAAAAGTCGATTCTGTAGGGGAATCGCTCACTTCAACGACCTCGACCGATTTTGGCCATCAACCGGCTCGGCAGTACCGCCCGATACACCCTTGTAGCCCTCTTCAGCCCGAGGCGGGGTGACATCGGAACCAAGCCACGACTCGGAAGCTGCCAACTCAACAGTATGTGAAACAGTCAGATCCACTCCACCTTCGGGTGCTTTTAAGGGATCGTATTTCTTTCTTCCCACAGCTCGGGAGCCCCCCGACGCTTCTGAAATTAAAGCTACTGGATCATCCTTAGGATCTTCCACTCTGGTTCTCTTGGATTTCGGAGGATAAGTCAACGACCTCCCTCGTTTCTTCCTCTCTTCGTCGGGTTTTGAGGCATCCGCTTCACCAGGCAGAGTTTCTCTCATCAAGAACACCTCCCCCGGACCTGCCCGAATACAAAAACAAGCACGAAGAATGAGAACGCAGTTAGCAGTAACTTTGGTAAAATTGAAACTACAGCTGAAAACAAAGTCCCACCGTGATCCTTGGCTTTCCATCGAGCCATGGATAGATCGCACCACACGCCCTCAGCATATGGGCAAATCGAGTCAAGTTTAGCTACCCAGCCTGAAAGATTCCTAACCGCATCAGGGTACGCCGTAGCAGCTGTATCAGCGGAGGAGGTCAGTTCATGAGGAAATGCATCCGAAAGAAAGAAACGGGCAGTTAGTTAAGTATGTCTACTTACGCTTTATGTTCCATCTTTTGGGAAACGGCATCCTCTCTGCGGTGATCAAGTCCGAAGTCCTAACCCGAATGAAGCGGCTCATCCACCCCCCACTCCTAACCTCGTCAATACAAGCGAAGAGGGCCCTCGAGGCCCGGCAGTGGAGCTTAATCAGGCCCCCACGAGAAAGTCGGGGACTATACATTCTGATCAAATGGTCAAGGGTGAAGGGCATCCCCTTAATCATATTCGCATAGTACCTGGTCATGTAAACAATATTCCAGAATGACGGATAAATTTGGCCGAGTGTCACTTGATATCGTTCGCAGAAGTCGAGGATCACGGGGTCTATCAAAGGCATGGATGGCACCGCCAGGCCAAGGGTAAATGGATAGGTATACACACTAAGGAAGTCGGCCTTATACGTCGTTACATCCTCACCCCGAGAAGGAACCTCCTGTAATACCGCATCTCCCCAGCGGCAGTCGATTTTCACCCTTTCGAGGTCCGTTATTAAACTGATATATCGAGACGCGGGCTCGAATCGCCCCGGCTTCGAGGAAGATCTTTCAACCTTAAAATCAGAGGTCGTCTAAAAGGCCTCCAAAACGCATTCTCCGGCACTAGGAGACGCTACTGCTTTACCTTCTAAGGGGAGCGCGGAAGAAAAAGGCTCATCTTCCTAAGGGATAGAGATGGAAGTGTTCGCCATTTTTGCTAGAGGGTTACAAAGAAGCAACAAAAAATCGCACTTCAGGAAAGAACGCAAGAGAAAGGTAAGAAGGAAGAAAAACTCTGTGGGGAGCCTTATGACGCAGTGAAAGAAAGGGGCAAAGAAATGAGTATTTATAGAAGCCTAACGTGTGCAATTGGAGCAGAGCATACAGCCAACCACTATAATTAAATCGAAGACTCCGAGGATTGTATGGACGCGACCTTTAGAAGCCCTGTTTATTGCATTAGTCACTAGGCAGGACGTAACTATTTGCTTCGATGGAAGCAACGGAGGGGCAAGATCTCAAGGTCGTTTCTCTTCATTTTAATCTGAGAAACGTGGGTACTATCTGTATGCGGCTAAAATCGGAAGGACCAATTTCACGATCGACAAGGCGTTATGTAATTTCACCTCGAAGGGCCCGGAGAACAGCTCGGGGTTCGAAGTCTTCGAGAGTCCTTCATGCCTGGTGTCGGGGCGGAGCGAACCGGTGATTATCATAAGTAAGCGGGAAGTTCCCTAGGAGCAGTATTTTTCTGACAATGCCTGCACCAATAGTGACAGCCTGCATCAGGCTAATTGAGTGGTTGTACCGGCTACATTATGTAATAGTTACGCATATGTCATAGCAGTATTTTTCCCTCATATATAAAGGGGACCCTTGTCATTTTTGCAAGGGACATCCGATATACAAGATACAACACACTACATTCAATACACTCTGCTCTCTAGCTTGAACACATTCTCTTGGTTTCATTATTTACATTTATTGCTTATATTGATAGTGTTCTATTAATTGTTTATCATTTATTGCTCATTATTGATCATAGAGAGCCGCCATCGCAGCTCTCATAACTGTTAATCCTTCATCGACTGACCTTAACCGGGCATCCGACTCGACCTCGAGGCCCCGCATACACAAGCTCGAGCCCTCGATTCCCAGCCATTTTGGTTTGATTATTAAGCCATCTACAAGCTATCATCTTAATTCCTAATCCTTCGCTTAGCATCTATTGCATAACAACTAGCATAAAAATAGATCACATATTTTTAGAACCACAAAATCAAATCTAATTGTTATTACCATTTTCAAGGTAAACAGAGATGTACCATTCCTTATGCTAGCTATACTTGACATGTTCTTACCATTGTTGGTATTTAATTGTGAACTTGAAAGCATGTCTAAATTTTTGTACCCTGAACGAGCTGATTATGGAAATTTCTCTAACTTATTTATTGCCATTGTCTTTATTATATTGTGTTGTCATTATATCGGTTCTGACTATATCCTTCTGAGCTCGTCATTGCTTTCAGCCCAAGGTTAGTTTTGTTACTTATTGAGTACATGAGGTCAGTTATACTCATACTACACTCTGCAGTTCGTGTGTAGATCCAGGTACATCTGGACGTGGTGATTGCTTAGATCTGTGCTAGTACCTGCTCGGAGACTTCAAGGTAGCTGCTATGAAGTCCGCAGACCTTGACTCTCTTTCCTTTATTTCCTTCAGTATTGCTCTATTACTTAGATATTTGTACTAGAGTTTTGGATTATGTTGATATTTAATAGTCCTCATGTACTTGTTGACACCAGGTTTTGGTTTGGTTGTAGTAGTGTTCCAGTTTCTTTTATCACATATTTATGTTATTTCCGCTCTTGAGTTTATTAAACCATGTTTTATTCAAATGTTTAGTTGCTATGTGATTATCGGCTTGCCGAGCAAGTGTCTTAGGTGTCATCACGACAGGTTAGGATTTTGGTTCGTGACAAGTTGGTATCAGAGCACTAGGTTGCTTAGGTCTCACGAGTCATGAGCAGGTTTAGTAGAGTCTAGCGGATCGGTAAGGAGACGTTTGTACTTATCTTCGAGAGGCTACCGAACCATTAGGAAACTTCCTTTCTTGTAATCTTGTCGTGCGAATTTGTTGATTCTAGAATCTGAACTTCTATTCTTCTATTCTCTCACAAATGGTGAGGACACGTATGAGCGGATCAAGCGAACGGCCACCAGTACCACCAGCTAGGACCATGAGTGGCCGGGGTTGTGGTAGAGGCTGTGGTGCGTATTGTACTACAGTTAGAGCAGCACCTGTGAAGCCACCAGTTGCTCCAGCTGAGGAGCATATACTAGATGTTGTTGAGCCGGTGGGACTAGATCAGGCACCAGCTATGCCCATTATGATCCCAGGCCTTCAGGAGGCCTTAGCCCAGATTTTGACTATATGCACGAGCCTAGCTCAGGCAGTCTCAGTTCCAGCTATACCAGCCACTTCACAGGATGGGGGAGGCGCCCAGAATCCCATCACCCATACTATAGAGTAGGTAGCTTAGGGACTCTTGACATTGGGGGTACTACCAGCCCAGCCGGTTGCAGCTTCGCGGGCTGAGGTTGACCCACCTATGAGTGATGAGGAGCAGAAGAGACTGGATTGGTTTGGGCGGCTCAAGCCTCCAAAGTTCAGTGGGGCAGAGTCAAGATGCTCAGGATTTTATAGATAGGTGTCAGCAAATCCTTCACATAGTAGGTCTTTTGGAGACCAGTGAAGTTTCATTTACTACTTTTCAGCTGATAGGGGCAGCTTGCCGATGGTGGCAGGAATATGAGTTGGGCAGGCCAGCTGATGCAGCGCCACTTACATGGCATGAGTTCTCGGTTCTTATCTTAAAGATGTTTGTCCCACAGATTCGTAGAGAGGGGTTGTGTAGGCAGTTTGAGCAGCTACACCAAAAAGGGTATGACCGTAACTCAGTATGAGATGAGGTTTATGGAGTTGGCTCATCACATAGTATGGTTGGTTCCCACTGAGAGGGAGACGATTAGGAGGTTCAATGATGGCCTCAACTATGGATTACACTTTATTAAGGCTCGAAAGGTTGCGACGGGTACGAGGTTTGACTAGGTGGTCGATACTGCTAGACACTTAGAGTTGGTTCACAGTCAGGAGCACGAGGAGCGGGAGGCCAAAAGGCCTCGTAGTTCAGGTGGTTTCAGCAGTGCCTCATCTGGAGGTCAGTCCTATCATAGCAGGGTCCTCCTTATAGGCCCTCTTAGATGGCTCATCTAATTCATTGTGGTGCATCATCTAGTCATGGTTCATACAGTGCTCGTTCGGGTAAGTCATCTTTCATTGCCCTCCCAGCTCAGAGTTCATCCCGTGCTCTATCATTTCATGGTTCGTTAGTACCAGGTTCTTCTAGTGGCTATTTTAGTTCTCGGGGTCCATTTCAGACCCCTCCAGCATTTGTAGATTGAGGTTTCTACGAGTGTGGAGAGTTGGGGCATGTGAGGAAGAGAGGTCAGGCTATGACTTCTGCACCAGTTAGTTCACCCCCGCTCAGCTAGCTCGGGGTGGGACATAGGCAGTTTAAGCTCACCCTAGAGGGGGAGGTCGATCAGGTGGTGGTCAGTCTCGATGCTATGCTTTTCCCGCTAGGCTAGAGGCCGTTGCTTCAAACTCAGTGATCACATGTATTGTTCCAGTGTTCCATAGGGATGCTTCTATATTACTTGACCCTGGTTCCACTTATTCCTATGTATCATCACACTTTGCTCATTATTTGGATATGACTCGTGATTCGTTAGCTATGCATGTTCATGTATCTACACCGGTGGGTGATTCTATTATTGTGGACTGTATGTATCAGTCGTGTGTGGTGACTATTGGGGGATTGGAGGAAAGTTGATCTTTTATTGCTTAGTATGGTTGATTTGATGTGATTCTAGGCATGGATTGGTTGTCACCATGCCACGCTATTATGGATTATCACGCTAAGACCTTGACATTGGCAATGCTGGGATTGCCTAGGGTTGAGTGGAGAGGTTCCTTGGATTATGTTCCTAGAAGAGTGATTTCATACTTGAAGGCTCAACGGATGGTTGAGAAGGGATGTTTGGCTTATTTGGCCTTTGTGAGGGATGTTAGTGTTGATACTCCTACCATTGAGTTTGTTCTGGTAGTGAGAGACTTTCCAGGTGTGTTTCCTGCAGACCTACCGGGCATGCTACCCGATAAGGAGATTGATTTTGGTATTGACTTGGTGTGGGGCACTCAACCAATCTCTATTCCTTTGTATCGTATGGCACCATCAGAGTTGAAGGAATTGAAAGAACAACTTCAGGAGCTACTTGATAAGGGATTCATTAGGCCTAGTGTGTTGCCTTGGGGTGCACCGGTTCTGTTTGTGAAGAAGAAGGACAGTACTATGTGGACGTGCATTGATTGCAGGCAGTTGAACAAAGTTAGAATTAAGAACAAGCACCCACTACCGCGCATTGATGACTCATTTATCCATCTTCAGAGTGCTAGAGTGTTCTCTAAGATTGATTTGAGGTCTGGGTATCACCAGTTGAAGATTTGGGATTCTGATATTCTGAAGACGACATTCAGGACCGGCTATGGTCGCTACGAGTTTCTTGTGATGTCTTTTGGGCTGACAAATACCCCAGCATTATTTATGCATCTGATGAACAATTTATTCCAGCCATATCTTGATTCTTATTCATAGTATTCATTGATGATATACTGGTGTACTTACGCAGCCATGAGGATCATGAGCAATATTAGAGGATTGTACTCCAGACGTTGAGGGAGAAGAAGATATATGCTAAATCCTCCAAGTGTGACTTTTGGCTTGATTCTGTGGCCTTCTTGGGGCACGTGGTATCCGGTGAGGGGATCAAGGTGGATCCGAAGAAGAATGAGGTAGTTCAGAGTTGGCTCAGATCGTCTTCAGCTACTGAGATTCAAAGTTTTTTTGGCTTGGCCAGATATTATCGCCGTTTTGTGGAGGGTTTCTCGTCCATTACTGCACCCTTGGCTAGATTGACCCAGAAGGGTTCCCCATTTAGGTGGTCTGAAGAGTGTGAGGAGAGCTTTCAGAAGCTCAAGACTGCCTTGACCACAACTCCAGTTCTAGTATTGCCTTCAGCATCAGGTTCATATATGGTTTATTGGGATGCTTCTCGGATTGGTATTGGGTGTGTCTTGATGTAGGAGGGTAGGGTGATAGCTTATGCTTCATGCCAATTAAAGCCCCATGAGAAGAACTACCCCGTTTATGATCTTGAGTTGGCAGTTACTGTTCACGTATTGAAGATTTGGAGGCGCTATTTCTACGTCGTGTCTTGCAAGGTATTTATAGATCATCAGAGTCTGCAGCACTTGTTTAAGCAGAAGGATCTAAACTTGAGGCAGTGGAGGTGGTTGCAGCTGTTAAAAGACTGTGATATCACCATTTTGTATTATCCCGGGAAGGCCAATATGATGGTCGATGCCCACTACAATAAAAAAGACCTTTAGCGGCAATAAAAATACTTATTAGCGTCAATACAAATGACCGCAAAAACCTTTACCGGCAATTGATTATTGGTCGTTGTTGCTGGCGTCGGCAAAGGCTTCAGCGGCCATTAGATCGACTGCTGGTAAACACCCCTATTATGACCAGTAAATGTGAACAAGCTTTAGCAGTAATCATTTACCGGCAATTACAATTGCCACTAAAGCGCCTAAAAAATTTTGTATATAACATATTTTGCGGCGTATTATTGTCGCTAAAGACAAATTCAATTGCTGGTAAAAGAAACACCATCTAATGACAATTGTGATTGTCACTAAACTATCAATGCATTCATCTTCTTTTACATAATTAAGGACTTTTGTTATGGCCAGTGTAAAATTATCTTACTACCAAATAGGAAGATATTTAACAACTTTTCTTATTGCAATTAAAAGTAAATAATTTCAATTTCAAAATGCATAATGCACTTCATTAAATCCACATCAAACAAAAATAATTACTAATTCACAAGTTCAAAATATCGACAATATGATAAAGAGGCTAAACTATTTGAATCTAATTACTAGTGTCAGCTTTTGATAACTTGTGTTATCAAATGGATATAAACTAGAAAATAAGCCGCACGAAATTCGCCTGCCCTTGATCATAATGAAGGTTGCCATATGCCAAATTCATGAATATCAAAATGTATGACCTAAAATGATAAAAATAAAATGAATATCGAACATACAACCATATGTGAAATTCTTCAACAGCCAAGAAAATAATTATGTGACATTTACATGTTCGTAATAGCATATCTTTTACCTCTTCCTTTGTTCTTTCAATTTTCACTATCAACTGCCAAACTCTCAAAAAGAAACATATTTTTTGGCATGCTTATATATTCTCAAAAGTTAAGAAGAGAAAGGCTTCTCTATAGTTGGTAAAATTAGCATAATAGACAACTGTTTAAATAGACAGTAAGAAACAAAAAGGAAAGTTAAAATTAGAATTCCAATGTTCACCTATTGACATAAAACTTTTCTAATATATTCCTCTTATCTGCCCTCCCAGTGATTAAGCAACTAAATTTCAGTATGGATAATCGAAAAAAGCTGCTCAATTTATTCTAGGCAGGATTACTATAAGTATAAAGTAGTAGACAAATTAAAATAATTAACTACATCTACATTCGATCAGATAAAGAAAACTGAAGGGGGCCTATACACAGATTTATTGCTTCAGCCATACAATAAAATTTATAAATTAAAAAAGCCAAGAATGTCTACGCAAAGCAGAGGTTTCTGTATTGCCTCAAAGTTAAGTTCAGTAAAATGTGGAGGGAAGTAGAAGTCAAGATTTAATAAGAAATTCAATATACTTAGATCAAAGTCTGCAACTCATGGGAACTTTGTACAGATGTAATATTCTTAATTTAACTGTCGATTATTGTCTATATATTTCATAGATACCTACTTAGATAACATACTAAGTTAACAGATACTACTTCCCAAATGCGATAAAATATGAGTATCTTTTCTCTTATGATATTTCTTAATTAGCTTGAATTGTGTATGTATTTCTTCTATCACAATTGTACAAAATATTAAAATGTATTCTATTCTACTCTTATAATTTCTATAAGTAGGCGAAGAAATGCTTCATCAAAAATGACCCTCCATTCCATTGTTATGGGTCCCAATAATGGCCCAATAGGTATCATAATGGGAAGAAGAAATACTATGAATATTTTGTATTATTGAAACTTTATTACCATATAGGTCTGTTAAATCAAATAAGACAACTTAAACGCTTTAGCGTGAACTGATCATAATCTACAGGACAATGTATATTTTCGAGGCCTTATCAATGAAACATTCCAAAGCGGCATACCATCAAGATTTCTTTGAACCTTACTTCGTATACGAAATACGAACTAAAAGATATTAAATTAATTTATTGAACTTTGTGATTTCAAGAGCACGTACAGAATAAAAGAGGGACAACCATGGCAATCTTCCGCAAATCCTCGTCAGCTTGCATAATCTTTTTAATCTGAGCCTGCAAATAAATAGGAATTGAGGTATTAGTATGGTTACATTCAAATCAAAAAAAAATTTAAATTTTAGAAACAAGATCTGGTGTGACTTGAAAGCAATTTGGTCCAGTTAAACACATTAAATTGGAAAAGGAGAACAATTACTATTCAAATAGCACCTACGTAATAGTTGTCAAAATCTTTCTCAAGAAAACAAATTCTAGTAAAATAAAGTTTGAACCTTGAGAAACTAGACAAACAGGAAATTCACATAAAAACCTCAAACACATTACCTTTTTATTGAACGTTCATTTCCCACATAAATATGGCTTGAACAACTCATATACATCAAGTACTCTACCATCTCCTATAGACTCAAGATATATTTGATCTTTACCTAATACACTCTAGAGTTTTCTTTGAAGTACTAAACAGTAAAGTGCTTAGTGACAATAAAGTTCAAACGGCAGTAAAAAATGTTAAATTCTTGTTAAAAATAGATAGCTTATTGCAAAATATTTTTTGGTCTTAAGAATCTCCTACAAACTTAGATGTATCAATCTTTCCAGAGTACACTAGAGACTCTATAGTGTTTTTCTTTTGAAGCATTAAAAAGAAGTGCTTAGTGGTAGTAAAATTCGAGCTGCAGTAAGTAGTCAATACGACCTACCTTAAGTTTCTCAACAAACTGTTCTACATTTTGCTTCAAATATTTTACTAGTCTTCCTTACAAGGTGATATCAAAGAACTGTTCGAACTTAATAAGGGATTAACTTGATAAGTATCATGGAATCAAACTAAATAACAGTGTTGAATCTTCAATTGCTCTAATTCTATTTCATCGTAGAAAATATCCAATCGCAACATCTTTTTGTTAGTTCTTACATATGTGAAATGGAGTATGAAATAAAGATTATTCCACAAAATAAAGATTCAAAAAAACGAAAAGAAAGATAGTTACTTATATATATATATAAGTAAGAGATCGCTAGCATCAGATGTTCAGGCTTTGGACAATCAGTTCATGAGGTTAGATGTTTCAAAGCCTAGTCGGGTTCTAGCTTGCATGGTTTCTCGATCTACTTTGTATGAGCACATCAGATAAAGTCCGTATGACGACCCCCATTTGCTTTTCCTTAAGGAAATGGTGCAGCATGGTGATGCCAAGGAGGTTTCTATTGGAGATGACGGGGTGTTGCGGATGAAGGGTCGAATTTGTGTGCCCAATATGGATGGATTGCGTGAGTTAATTCTCGAGGAGGCCCACAGTTCGCGGTATTCCATTCATCTAGGTGCCGCCAATTTGTATCATGACTTGAGGCAACACTATTGGTGGAGAAGAATGAAGAATGATATAGTGGAGTATGTGGCTCGGTGCTTGAACTGTCAGCAGGTGTAGTACGAGCATTAGAGGTCAGGCGGTTTGCTTCAGAGACTTGAGATTCCCGAGTGGAAATAGGAGATGTTACCATGGACTTCGTTGTTGGGCACCCACGGACTTTGAAGAAATTTGATGCAGTTTGGGTGATTGTGGATCGGTTGACAAAGTCCGCACATTTCATTCTGGTTGTGACTACCTATTCTTCAGAGAGGTTGGCTCAGACCTATATCCGCGAGATTGTTCATCTTCATGGTGTGTCGGTGTCCATTATTTCTTATCGGGGCACGCAGTTCACATTGCAATTTTGGAGAGAATTGCAATAAGAGTTGGGCAAACAGGTTGAGTTAAGTACAGCATTGGACAGTCCGAGCATACCATTTTGATCTTGGAAGATATGCAATGCACTTGTGTTATGGATTTCGGGGGTTCGTGTGATCAGTTTCTTCTGCTTGTAATGTTTGCCTACAACAACAGCTACCAATCGAGTATTTAGATGGCTCCTTATGAGGTCTTATATGGGAGGCGGTGTCGTTTTTAGTTGGTTGATTTGAACCGGGAGAGGCTAGGTTGTTGGGCACTGATTTGGTTCGGGATGCCTTGGAGAAATCAAGTTGATCCAGGATCAGCTTCCTACAGCACAGTCTAGACAGAGGATTTACACTGATCGGAAGGTTCGTGATGTTGCATATATGGTAGGAGAGAATATATTGCTCAAAGTTTCGCGCATGAAGGGTGTGATGAGGTTTGGGAAGAAGGGCAAGTTGAACCCTCAGTATATTGGCCCTTTTGAGGTGCTTGAAAAGATTGGTGAGGTGGACTACAAGCTTGAATTACCACCTAGTCTATTGGATGTTCACTCATTATTTCATGTTTATATGCTCCGAAAGTATTATTGTGACCCGTAACATGTTTTGGACTTCAGCACGGTTCAGTTAGATGGGGATTTGACTTATGATGTGGAGTCGGTGCCATTTTGAATAGGTTCAAAAGTTGAGATCAAAGAATATAGCTTCAATGAAGGCTCAGTGGAGAGGCCAGCCAGTTGAGAAGGCTACTTGGGAGACCGAGCGGGAGATGCGGAGCAGCTATCCACACCTATTTGAGACTCCAGCTATGGTTCTAGACCCATTCGAGAAGGAACATTTGTTTAAGAGGGGGAGAATATAACGACCTGGCCGGTCATTTTGTGTATTGTGGCCCCGTTCCCCTACTTACTGCTTCCTCTATGTTCATTTGTGGTTATGTGACTTTTCGGGTTGGTTGGATTGGTCTCGGGAGGTTTCGGAGTGAATAGGGACACATAGTCGCAAGGTTGGAGGCTTAAGATGGAAGATTTACCGGAGTTTGACATTTGTATAGATGACTTCGGAATAGAGTTTTGATAGTTTTGATAGCTTCGTATGGTGATTTTGGACTTAGGAGTATGTTCGAATATTGATTTGGAGGTCCATAGGTCGTTTCAGCTTGAACTGGCAAAAGTTGGAAAGTTGAAGGTTTGGAGGGTTGAGAGGTTTGACTGAGACTTTGTTGATACAGGGCTTGGATTTTGGTTTCGGGAGTTGGATTAGGTCTGTTGTGTCATTTATGACTTGTGTGCAAACTTTGAGGTCACTCGGAGTTGGTTTGATATAATTTAGCATTAGTTTTAGAAGTTGGAAGTTCATTTGTTTCATTAGGCTTGAATTGGGGTACGATTCGTGATTTCGATATTGTTTGATGTAATTTAGGGCTTCGACTAAGTTCGTATCATGTTTTAGGACTTGTTAGTATGTTTGGACGGGGTCTTGGGGGCTCCGAGGGTGTTTTGAATAAGTTTCGGACATTATTTCTTCATGTTTGGGCAGCTGATCTGATATCTGGTGTGGGCTTCATCGCGTTCGCGACATAGGGGTCGTGTTCGCATAGTGTTATTGAAGGCAGGTGGTTTTTTCTCTGCGCTTTTGAGGCACCGAGGTCACGTTCACGAAGGCTTGAGGAGGTTGCGCATCGCAATCGCGAGCAGGGAGCCGCATTCGCGTAGAAGGAAGGCTGGCTTGGGGACATCAGGCATTTAGCCTTCGTGTTCGCGGGAGAGGTATCGCATTTGCGTGGGCATGGATCGAAGGTCATCGTATTCACGACTGGGTCATCGCGTTTATGAATGAGGAATGGCAGCTGGGGAGATTTGTGCTTCGCGAATGCGAGGCATCTTCCGCGTTCGCGAAGAGGAAAGAACTAGGCAGACTGTTAAAAACCTAAATCGAGGGTTAGAGTATTATTTCATATTTTAAGTTGTAGAGCTCAGTTTTGGGCGATTTTGGAGGGGATTTTCAAGATTTGGATCGGGGTAAATGTTTTTAACTCGGATTTGTTATTATTTCATGATTCCATGTTTGAGCTTAACATCTAATTAGTGAATTAAAGTTAAGAAATTGGGGATTTTGTGGAAACTTTTCTAAAATAAGAAATGGAGGTTTGAAGGTCAAATTGAGGTCGTAATTGGATGATTTTGGTATGGTTGGACTCGTAATCGAATGGGTGTTCGGAATTTGTGAATTTTGTCTGGTTCCGTGTACGGTCCCGAGGTTGACTTTTTGATTTTGGTTAAAGACCTTAGTTTATCGTATGGAATTGATTCCTATAGCTTGTATTGATTATACTAAGTTGTTTGTGAATAAATTCAAGTCGTTCGGAGGCCGATTCACGAGGCAAGGGCTTGTTGGAGTAGTGAGTTCCGCGTTTTAGGTAAGTAACATTTCTAAACTTGGAATTGAGGGTATTTTATCGCTGGAAAACGTATTATTTGTGTTTTGTTGGGGTGACGCACATGCTAGGTGACGGGCGTGTGGGTGTGCACCGTGGTTACCATGATCCTGGTGTATTTTTGTACTAAGTTGCTATCAAGTCATATTATATTCGTGTAATCCCTACTTGTTAGAGTAATTGAACTGTGATTCATGTTAGAAATCATGTTAGGCTATGTGTTTATTCGGTTTTAACCTAATGAGGTTATTTCTATTGTTTTTGAGTTATCTGCTTCAACTGCAGTTATGTACTCAGTCAGGATTCTTCATTTGCATATCATATCTCAGTCTCTGTTATCATTCACTGTTACATTACGTGTTATCATTGTTTGGGCTGAGTGGTACGAGATCTGTGAGCCCTTGAGACTTGTGGATAGGGCAGCAGGCCTTATTGGATTATTCATTTTCTGGATTGGGTTACATGCCACAGCAGGCCTTATAGGCTTTATATTAGCGCTTGGGTAGGATCCGTCCGTTCAGAGTCTGACATACCAACAGAGCGCAGGCACAGTGATATATATATATATATATATATATATATATATATATATATATATATATACATGTTCTTTGGTGAGGGGCATTGATACCAGGCACCCGTACAATGCTTAGTGATTGTGTGTTGATTGTGTAGGCATTTGGCAGACATATTGAGTATTTCGGTGAGAGTGAGTACTTGGGATATCACCGTGAAATCATTGACATGTAGGCATAGAGATGTACCATTCCTCATGCTAGCTATACTTGACATGTTCTTATTACTACTGGTCTTTAATTGTGAACTTGAAGGCATATCCAAATTTCTGTACCCTGAACGAGCTGATTATGGAAATCTCTCTGAGTTATTTATTATCATTGTCATTTATAAACATGTGTTGTCATTATGCTGGTTCTGACTGTATCATTCTGAGCTTGTCACTACTTTCAGCCCAAGGTTAGTTCGGTTACTTATTGAGTACATACGGTCGGTTGTACTCATACTATACTCTGCACTTCGTGTGCAGATCTAGGTACATCTGGACATGATGATTGCTAGATCTGTGCTAGTACCTTCTCGGAGAATTCGTGGTAGCTGCTATGAGGTTCGTAGACCTTGACTGTCTTTTCTTTTATTTCCATCGGTACTATTCTATTACTCAGACAATTATACTAGAGTTTTGGTTTATGTTGATATTTAGGAGTGCTTATGTACTTGTTGACACCAGGTTTTGGGATGGTTGTAGTAGTGTTTCAATTTCTTTAATCAGATATTTATGTTATTTTCGCTCTTGAGTTTATTAACCATGTTTTATTCAATGTTTAGTTGTTATATGATTGTCGTCTTGCCTAGCAAGTGTATTAGGCACCATCACGGCATGTTGAGATTTTGGGTCATGACAGGTCCCCACAGGTATAACAAGCCCTCGGCTGATGTGACTGCTGATCCTGGAGCTGACCTCATTGACTTGAATAGCCACCCTGATAATTCTGAATTGGAGGTGCCTTAGCCGGAGCTGAAGGCGCGTTGTATGCTAGCTGCTCAAGATGAGACTCATAAGAACCACGATAGCCAGAAGCACTGTGTGATACCTGAAGCGCTAACTGAATCATCCTGCTGGGATGACCTCTACCAAATAAACCCCTGCCTCAAGATGAGGCACCACTGAAACAACCAAAATGACGAGGCCTCTTCTTAGATGTTGCCTCTCTACCCTAACCACGAATCCTCTCAATCCTCCTAGCAATCTCCACAACTTAGGTGAAGGGAATCATCCTTAGTCTCTCTGACCATCTGTAGTATGATGCCGCAAGTAGGTACAACAATAAATATCCTCACCCTCTCCCTCTCTAAAGACAACTGCATGGCGAGATAAATCCATGAATTTGGTCTCGTATTGGATAACGGTCACGCTACCCTGCTGGAGGCACTCAAACTGGCTGCGGAAGTCCTCTCTCAAAGAGTAGGGGATGACCTTCTCCAAGAATAGCCGTGAGAACTGATCCCAAGTGAGTGGAGGTGAACCTGCTGGTCTGCTCCGAACATACTCTTACCACCACCTGGCGGAGCCATGCATTTGAAATACTGCAAAGTCGACTCCATTTGACTCCATGATACCTATGTTGCGCAATACCTTATGGCAACAGTCTAAGAAATCTTGTGGGTACTCAGAAGGTGAACCACCAAATCGAATATGAAATAGCTTGATGAACTTGTCCAACCTCCTCAGTGCCTCTGATGATATCGCAGGACCCTCCCTGGACTGTGTAGCAATAACAAGCTGAACTGCTCCAACTGCCAGAACTAGTGCAGTATGATATCCATGAGCCATCTGCTCTGGAGTGTGAGTAGCGGGAGTTCGGACTCCTCCCCAAGCTTAAGAGAAAGTTGGTGCTACAGGAAGTACACCAGCCTATGCCACACTCTCCATAAGGCCCACTAAGCGGACTAGGGCATCTTGAAGTAATAGGGTGGCAATTAACCCCTCTGGGACCTGAGCTGGTCCAACTAGCGGCCGACACAAGGATCTCCTCCTCTTGCTCGATCTGAGGCTCTGATGGCGCCTAACACTGAATGCTAGGAAAGCCTACATAAACAGATAATATAAAAACAAAATCAATAGATATCCGATAACTGATCAAAGACATAACATAAACCATCCATAGATTTTGGTGTCACTAGTACATGGGCATCTACATCCAGCTAAATACAAGGTTTGAAAGACATACATCACTGTGTGAAATAAAATGGGAACAATACAAGAAATAGGAAGTGACTCTAAGGCCTCCGAACGGACTGCTGCTCTACCTTGAATCGTTGATTGGTATATGCTAAGTGCCTCTTGGGACTCTGCTGGTACCGACGTCAAAATTTGCATAAGAAGTGAAGAAGTGTAGTATGCGTACAACCGACCCAATGTACTAGTAAATGTCGAGCCTAACTCTACTGAGGTTGTGACGATGCTAAGACAAGTAAAGCATTAAAAGTAATAATAGGGTAGGGGCATATAAAAGGGGATAACAATCGGAACAATAAGTACAGAATCACCAAGTAGGTCTCTTTCCGAATTAATCAACGAAACCACCAAGTTAAATTCACAATCCAAGTATCAAGTAAAAGCAATGAAATCATCAAATTACACGGAATCACCCTTCGTGCTTTTACTCTCAAACTCATCATATAATATAAATGCAATTGCCTGGCATCACCATTGGTGTTGTTACTCTCATCCTCACCATGTAATATATATGAATAAAGCATGTGCATGGCATCATCCTTCGTGGTTTAATCCTCACATTGACTCAATCAATGAAAACAATATGCAAATATAGCACGGCAACACCCTTCGTGCTTTTCACTCTTCCTCACCAAGAAACATTAATAACCCAAAGTATCAAGTAAGGTGGGAAGAAAATTTCAACTTCAACCATGGTTCTAGAATAAGCAAATTCGACTTTCAATAGCACTATAACTTCAAAATAGGCAGTAAACATTAAAGCGAACAATTAAAGAAGAATAATCCAACTAAGGCATGGAAGGCATAGTAAATGAAACAACATGGTACAATAAGAAAATTTTCACCCGCATGATTTAACCTATGACAACGTATACATACTCGTCACTTTACATATACGTCGTCCCCACACATAATTCATGTAGCAAATAGACCCAACAAGTCCTAATTCCCTCAAGTCAAGGTTAATCACGACACTTACCTCGTTCCGCACCTAAATCAATAATCAATCACGGGCTTGCCTTTCGAACAAGCCTCCAAACCAACCAAATCTACCCAATTATCGTTCAAACAATTCAAAATAAGCTTTAGAAACTACCCACGAATGAAAAAGGTTCAATTTTGATCATTTTTTAAAAAGTCAACCCCAGCCTCGCTTGGTCGAAATCTGAGATTCTGACTAAATCCCAATTACCAATTCACCCTCAGTCCCGGATATATGTTTGGTTTCGAAATCCGACCTCAAATTTAGGTCTAAATCTCAATTTTTCGCAAATCCCAAAATTCTACCAAAAACCCCAAATTTCTATAATAAAATTCTTAGATTTGATGTTAAAAATTCATGAAAAGCAACTGAAATTGAATAAAAACTAGTTATAGATGCTTACCGATGAAATTGGGGACAAACAGTTCTTCAAAAATCGTCTCTCGAGAGCTTAGGGTTGAAAAAAGGTGGAAAATGAGTTAAGCCCCAATTTTCTAATCTTTTACCTAGCTGCAGATGTCGCAATTACGAACATTTATTCGCAATTGCAATGTCCGCAAATGCGACATATTTATCGCAAAATACAGATAAATGCTTCGCATATGCGAAGCTGTCCTAAATGCTCACGGGTCGCAAATGCGACCAAAATGTTCGCATATGCGTGTCTAGCATCTGCAAATGCGAACCTACCCTTGCAAGTGCGAAGACATCCAGCGCAGCCCTATTTCGCAGATGCAATGTATTGATCTCAAAAGCAATGCTTGCATTTGCGAGCAGGACCTCGCAAAAGCGAGATCTGCAGACCCATACCAGCAATTGCTCCTACCAACCATTCCAAAACTTTCCGAAACACATCTAAAACTTCCCCGAGCCCCTCGGGCTCCAAATTGAACATGCACACAAGTGTAATAACATCCTACAAACTTGCTCGCTACCTCAAATCATTAAAATAACATCACATGAATCGATCACAAAAACTCTAAATTTTATTATGACTCAATTTTCACAATCTTGGCACCAAAATGCGCCTGGGTCACCTCAGACCCCAACCAAAAATCCGTACAAGTCCAAAAATATCTACGAACCTATTAGAATAGTCAAAATATCGATCAAGTTCGTTTACCAAAAATATTGACCGTGGTCAACTCTAGCCTCATTTTAAGTCAAAAATTATATTTTCTTTAAAGTTTTACGTAAAAGCATTTCGGAAAATGGCACGGACTACACACGCAAATCAATAACTGTCAAATGAATCTATGAGTGTTCTCAAAACACAAAAATAAAGGCTAGTACTCAAAATGACCTATCGAATCGTCACAACCATACATAATTTGGCCCTATTTTTCTTTAAGCATATCTATACATTCACTAGCCCGGATCAAGATGAATTGGGATGTATCTTCTATTATGATCTTTTTATTTTCTTTGGGTTTTGTTACTCTTTTTTTCTTGCTTTTTCTTGTTTTTTTCCAACACTCTCCATAATTTTGTTTTACCAGGCTAATTGTCTTTCAAAATATACGTGTTTCTTTTGAATTTTCTATGGTTCCACTCAAAAGATATGCCTAACTTTCACCTTATTCTTCTAGGGACTTAAGTGCTTTCAGTGGTAAAGGTTCAAAAAGATCTAATCAAGAATAAAATGGGATTCAGCTTGTAATGTGGGTGCCAAGAAAAAATTTTATAGGCTAAAATGGGCTAACTAAGGATAATTTTATTTATGGTGGCATAACAACTCAATGGACAATCAAAGAAATGCCTATGTCATCTTCCAGACTAATACACGGGGCAAATTCTAGACTAACAAAGGATATCACAGAATAAAATCTAGACCTCACGTTACAAATGCGCATGACCCTCTCGAGTTAAATCAAGTAAGCATATAGTCGAGAAATATTAGGCTTTAAAGCACTAAATGAATGTTGCTCCCAAACGCACACGCAAGTATACGTGGTCAACAAGTAATATAATGATAAGTTGAGTGTCGAACCCATAACTTGTATAAACTACTCACTAAATCACTAAAATTGTTATTCAATCTAGCTAAAAGCAAAGTCCAATAATATGATTATATTATACTACGATTCTAAATACTAACTAAATTATCAAGTAACGAGTTGTTTGTTGTGTATTCAGTAGAGACAAGTATTCCAGGGTTGTGATCGATTCACCATTCGTATTGTGCTCTAATTAACTCTCCCTTTCATATAATTCACTCATGGTTGCTAATTAATCGATAAATGCTCTCATAGCCATCTCCCAAAGTACTACTCACCTATTCTCAATAGATTAACGCCTATATTCCTATGAAATCAATCTATTAAGAACGCATTAAGATTACGATATTTAATTAAGCACGGTGACTAGGTATATTCCTATCCTAACTACAAATCCTCTCCCCCTAAGGGTTAAGATCATGCTCTCTTCAATTCTTCTCTAATCTAAACATGGTTTTCCCAAGCATAGCATAGATAGTAAATAGAACCTAACTGTTGGCCAGACAATTAAGCAATTAAACACAGAATTAAAGAAACAACCATATATTGGTGAATTATAATCAAGGTCAAGATCAAACAACAATATTCATGGCTAAATCACAACCCCAGAACAATGGGTGTTTAGCCACTCATACTAGTGTTCATCACAATAAGGTTCAATTTCATCACAATTAGCAAAAACCAAGGGAAGAAAAGAAGAACTTGATGATCAAAATCTCTGCCTTGCCTCTTGCCTCTCTATTCCTTCACTAGACTATGAAAACCTTGATAAATAATCCTTGGGCGAGCTTGACTTTATATAGGTTAAGTGGGGTTTCCTCCAGATTTCCAATTATACCCCTGACAAACACTTTCCGGAACTTGGACAAGCGCGGTCGCGCACCTGGGCGCGCATCTGACCGCGCTAGTTGGACAACATACTGTTTTGAACGCGCTAAAATTAGCGCGGGCGCGCATCTAGGCGCGCTAGGCCAGCACTTTGTTTCCTCACTTCTTTTTCTCGTCATCAAGTGTACTCATCTCCGAAGGGTCTTTCTTGCTCCAAAATAGTTCCAATCACAACTTTAAGGCCTCACGTAGGCTCCTCATCCTACAATGTATACAATTCACAATTAGAGCCTATTTTTCATCAATTAACCATATTATGACATTGGAATTTAACTAAGCGGGAGCATAAACAATTGCCAAATTACCTAGATTTAGCCTATTATCAACACCCCACACTTAATTCATTGCTAGTCCTCGAGCAATCACCCTATACTTTCTAGAGGTTCCTTTACTCAACCGTTTCCCATAATGCATTACACCTAGAACACTTTACATACATTACGCCTAACAGTGAACAATCCTAGCCTCAAAAGTCGACTCTCAAGTGCCAAGCAATATTCGCACTTCCTCGAAGTACTCTACACAGAAGTCAGGACTTGTTTTTCCTTCACGAATCACATGTCCTCACAATCACAGCAAAAATATAGATTCAATCCACACATTCGAATTTCATGCTCACATATGTCCAAAAAAAAATCGCTCGCACTCACAAAAGAAGTCACATGCATGTACTTGGTACCATAAGCTCACCCTTAATGTAAATCTCTACTAATGTAGGGTCGCTCGATCTAAAATCAATTAGGACTTTTTCATGGTTGTAATGTGGGCTAAGGGACGGGTAGGATATATTTAGGAATAGTGTTTCACCCTCCTAAGCACTTTAACACATCACATAATCACTTTGAGCGCACATTCTTCAATCCCAACTTCAATTTCAGAACTAAAATCACTCCCAACAATGTTCTCTCTTTCTTTAAGCACCACTTTAATTTATACCCCACTACCAAGAACAAGCCAACAATTTATTCACCTATATTTTCCTTTTTTTTATTTTCCAATTTCTGCTAGTGGTGTATTAATCTACAAAACAAGTGCACCTTTCTTTCTTTTATTGGTTTCACTCAAAAGCCACCCCTACACTTAGCTCCTTCTTACTTCTTTTAGCGCTCATCTCACAATTAAAGTGCTTTAAGAGGAAAAGGGATCAAAACAATGTCAATTAAGAATAAAAAGGGTATAGGCTTGTAATGTGGGTACCAAATAAAAGTCTATAGGCTCAAAAGGGTTGACTAGGGATAGATTTTATTTGTGGTAAGCAATTAAGCTCAAAAAGATCAAAGAAAGCCTAAAATTATTTTTCAAACCGAGCATCACCTAAAATTTCTCTTCGACTCACATACCGGGCAAGTTCTAGACACAAGTACAATACATGGACTACACAACACCTCACCACACATGGCATATGATTCAGTCCAGATCAGCTCATCAAGACGCTCCATTACGAGCATTCAATTCAGTAACAAACATACAGATTAAGGCACTTTAGTGAGATTCAACAAATAAGACTAAGCGTTGCACTCTAGGGTCTATTGTGTTCGGGTGTGTCAACACTATGGGTTCTCTCTTGATTTTCTAGCTCGTAGCCCATTAACCTACTCTACGAATCAAAAAGAAAACAAACTAAAAAACTACCTATACCCGGTTCAAGTTAAAACCCTTGGAAAAGAACCGTGGCCCAAAGAAAAACCAAGGGGGAGTTGCTACACTACCTAAAAAAAAAAAAACTTTTTGGTGTTTTCTCTAGACTAACTTCCCTCAAAAAAATTGTCTAAAAGATCCGTCATCAGGAAGAGTCTACATATTTTCCAAATTTTTTTTCAATTTTCGTTTTTTTATTTTTTTTATTTTTAAACCTAGACTATGTCTACTACGAGTTCTAAAAGAAAAACTAAAAAAAATAGTTTTATACAATTAAACTTCAGAAAGTAGTTTTCCCACCCCACACTTATATTATGCATAGTCCTCGATGCATGATCATAGAGAAATATTAAAACAAGGGTGAGAAATACTCCCTGAGACCCTCTCGGGCCTAGCTCGGACATGATCCTCAATATTAAGGGTCGGGACGACCCCGCACTTAAGCTCAAACATGCTCCTCAGCTTCAACTTCGGGTACTCAGACTTCCCCTACTTTGCAAAACAAAAACAACACAAAACTTGACACTAAAAAAAATATTAATCAATAGCTAAAAGATATACATGTTGGGTTGCCTCCCAACAAGCGCCTTATTTATAGTCGTGGCACGACTCTGCTACTCTGCTCATGCTGGGCGCTTTCTCTTCTTCTTTCTCCCATGAATTCTAGCCTTTTTGCATGCTCTCGGAAGGTCTCCTCTTTCATATTTGGCTCTTTTCTCAATCATCTTAACACGTTCAGCTGGAAACACTACCTCCTCTAATTCAGTTGTCCCGTATGGATCACTACAATTCACATAAGGACCCTGCTTTATCCCCTTCGATTCTACCACAATAATCATGCACAAGTCCTCATAATGCTTAGGAAGCTTAAGTGCCTTGTACACATTAGAAGTGACCTCCTCATCGTCAACTCTCATTTTTAACTTTCCTGCTCTCACTTCAATAATTACTCCACCAGTAGCTAAGAATGGTCGCCCCAAAATAATGGGCACTTCCTCATCTGCCTCGTAATCAAGAACAATAAAATCAGCAGGAAGAATAAACTTTCCCACACGAACTAACACATCCTCAATAATTCCTTCGGGCATGACTAATGACCTATCTGCTAGCTGTAAAGTGATTTTAGTAGGTCTGAGCGCCCCCAATCCAAGTTGCTTGAACAAAGAGTATGGCATCAAATTTATACTAGCCCCTAAATCACATAGGGCTCTACCAACTTCTTGTTTTCCAAGAGACAAAGGAATTGTGAAACTCCCAAGATCCTTCAACTTAAGAGGAAGTTTACTCTGAACTCTGGCACTGCACTCTTCAGTAAGTGCAATTGTTTCGAACTCTGCATGTCTTCGTTTGTTTGCCACAATATCTCTGAGATACCTTGCATACTTAGGCACTTCCGGCAAAATTTCCACCAAAGGAAAATTCACACTCACTTGGCTCAAAATATCTAGGAATTTCTTGTACTTAGCATCATCTTTTTGCTTCTGCAGTCTTTGTGGAAACGGAGGTGGTGGCCTAGTCTCAATACTGGCTCGGGCCCTTTATCATCTTTCTCATTCCCCTCAATTGGCTTGGGAATTAATTCTCCTTCAGGATGAGCTGTATTCTTCTTTTTCTTAGGAACTTGTTCTAGTGCTCTTCCATTTCTCAAGGTAACCGCATTGACTTGAGCTTTAGGATTGGGCTCCGTATCACTTGGAAGAGCCCCTGGTGGTCTAGTGTCTTGAGCACTGACAAGCTGTCCCATTTGACGCTCTAAATTTCTCACTGTTGTGGCGAGGGCTTGCTGTTTAGCCATCAATTTTTTCAACATGTCTTCAAGGTGACTTATAGGACTCGCTTGTTGTTCAACCTGAGGTGGTCTATATTTGCTGTTGAGGTGCTTGAGGCCTGTATTGATTCTGAGTGCCTTGGTTTCCACCCCAAGAGAAGTTTGGGTGGTTCCTCCAGTTGGGATTGTAAGTGTCCCCATACTGATTTGTTTGGTCTCGATTTGCATTACCCACAAAATATACAGACTCTGGATTTGCTGGGCATAGATTGCTCATGTGACCCTCTCCACATACTTCACAAAATATTTGAACCTGTTGTACTGGTTGTACTTGTTGCTTGTTGATACTCAAGTTCATCTGGTTGACTTGATTGGTCAGTGTAGCAATCTGCGCTGATAATGCTGAGACAACATCTAACTCAAGAACCCTTGCAGACTTTTGCACTGTGTGTCTGCCCATCTCTCCTTGCCAATCCGGATTGCTCTTGGAGAATTTGTTCAATAATGCATATATCTCGTCAAAGCTTTTCTCCAACACTTGACCCCCAGTTGCAGCATCTACCATGATCTTTGTTTCAGAATGTAGTCCTTCTATGAAAGTGTGAGCTAACACTTCATTCGTCTGATTGTGATGAGGATAGTCTCTGAGTAGCCCCATGAACCTTTCCCAAGCTAAGTATAAAGATTCTCATGCTTTCTGTTTGAAGGCCACTATTTCACTTCTGATCTTTGCAGTTTTGCCTGAAGGAAAGAACCTTGCTAGAAATTTTCTTGCTAAATCATTCCATGATGTAATGGAGTTAGTTGGTTCTGCCTTTAGCCATCGCTTAGCCTCACCCAACAGAGAGAATGGAAAAAGTGTGAGTCTCACATAATCAGGAGTGACCCCGTTAGTGATATAAGTATCACTAATCTCCAAGAAGTTCAGAATATGCTGCTGCGGATCCTCATGTGAAAGACCCATAAATTGCCTGTTTGCATGAAGCAGCTGGATCATGCTCTGTTTCAGCTCAAAATGCCCAGTGATCCTGGGCTTCACTATACTGGAGGTGACATTAGCAATGCTGGGCATTGCCATCTCCTGAACAGCCATGGGTTGCTCCTCTGCCATGTCCACAGGAAATTGAACAAGTGCCTGAATATTATTCGTGTCCCTTGCTTCCCTCAATCTCCTGTGAAATATTCTCTCAGGTTCAGGATCAAAGCCTTGAAGTCGGTCCTAGCTTCTAACCCTACGCATTCAATCAAAATTCCTGAGATCTGAGCAACAATCAAGTAACGTTAGACTAGACAAAATAAGCAACTAAAGCAAAAACTAGCAAGTAGCTAATATTCAAGTCCCCGGCAACGGCGCCAAAAACATGTTGCTCCCAAAATCACACGCAAGTATACGTGGTCGACAAGTAATATAATGATAAGTTGAGTGTCGAACTCACAGAGACTTGTATAAACTACTCACTAAATCACTAAAGTTGTTATTCAATCTAGCTAAAAGCAAAGTCCAATAATATGATTATACTATACTACGATTCTAAATAATAACTAAATTATCAAGTAGCGAGTTGATTGTTGTGTATTCAGTAGAGATAAGTATTCCAGGGTTGTGATCGATTCACCATTCGTATTGTGCTCTAATTAACTCTCCCTTTCATATAATTCACTCATTGTTGCTAATTAATCGATAAATGCTCTCATAGCCTTCTCCCGAAGTCTACTCACCTATTCTCAATAGATTAACGCCTATATTCATATGAAATCAATCTATTAAGAATGCATTAAGATTACGATATTTAATTAAGCACGGTGACTAGGTATATTCCTATCATAACCACAAATCCGCTCCCCCTAAGGGTTAAGATCATGCTCTCTTCAATTCTTCTCTAATCTAAACATGGCTTTCCTAAGCATAGCATAGATAGTAAATAGAACCTGACTGTTGGCCAGACAATGAAGTAATTAAACACAGAATTAAAGAAACAACCATATATTGGTGAATTATAATCAAGGTCAAGCTAATATCAAACAACAATATTCATGGCTAAATCACAACCCCAGAACAATGGGTGTTTAGCCACTCATACTAGTGTTCATCACAATAAGGTTCAATTTCATCACAATTAGAAAAAACCAAGGGAAGAAAAGAAGAACTTGATGATCAAAATCTCTGCCTTGCCTCTTGTCTCTCTATTCCTTCACTAGACTATGAAAACCTTGATAAATAATCCTTGGGCGAGCTTGACTTTATATAGGTTAAGTGGGTTTTCCTCCAGATTTCCAATTATACCCCTGACAAACACTTTCCAGAACTTGGACAAGCGCGGTCGCGCACCTGGGCGCGCATCTGACCGTGCTAGTTGGACAACGTACTGTTTTGAACGCGCTAAAATTAGCGCGGGCGCGCATCTAGGCGCGCTAGCCCAGCACCTTGTTTCCTCACTTCTTTTTCTCGTCTTCAAGTGTACTCATCTCCGAAGGGTCTTTCTTGCTCCAAAATAGTTCCAATCACAACTTTAAGGCATCACGTAGGCTCCCCATCCTGCAATGTATACAATTCACAATTAGAGCCTATTTTTCATCAATCAACCATATTATGACATTGGAATTTAACTAAGCGGGAGCATAAACAATCGCCAAATTACCTAGATTTAGCCTATTATCAACGAACAAAAGAGTCAAGAAACACAAACAAGTTATTCAATTTTTCACGATATCAATTTTCATCAAAACATGTTAAGAAAGTAATTTGCATGCGAAGGCCTAACTATGCTAGCATCAAACAGGTCAAAATACACATAGGAGCAATCAAGTCTTCTTCCTTCAACTTTATTCTAAAAGTAAAAATACCCGATTCAAGATACATCCCTTAGAAAATAACCGATGCCCAAATAAAAACCAAGGGAGATTCTTATTAATTAGAAAATAAAAAATATAAAAAAAATACTTTTTGGATTTTTCATTGGACCTTAATCCCTCGAAAAAGTTGTCCAAGAGATCCAATGTCAGGAAAATTTCAAATATTTTCTAATGTTTTCGAATTTTTTGTCTTTTTTCCTTTTTTCCGACTAACACTCTACAAAAATTCTATACTAGTATACTAATAATTATCAAAATCAAGCTAACATCAAAATCTAGCTACAAATTGAAAACAAGAAGCTAATATTAATACTAATGTACTACTTGTAACGATCTGACCAGACGTTTTGAGCATTTGCATTCTGTTTAGCTATTTGAAGTCTTGAGTAGCTTCGTATGATGTATTATGACTTGTTTGAATCGTCGGTTTTGGTTTTCAGGTGATTCAGAATTGATTTGGAAGAATGATTCTCAAGTAGGAAGCTTTAAGTTGGAAGAGTTGATCAAGTTTGGCTTTTTAGTATTTGCCCTTGGATCGGAGTTTTGATGGTTCCATTAGGCCCAAATGGTGATTTTGGACTTGGGCGTATGTCCGGAGTTGCATTTGGATATTTCTAGAAGGTTTCAGCACTATTTGATGAAAGTTGGAAATTTGAAGGTTTGGATATTCGTAAGTTTGACCGGGAGTTGAATTTGATGATATCGGGTTTGTTGTTCTGGGAATTGGAATGGATTCATTATGTTATTTAGGAAATGTGTGCAAAATTTGAGTCCATTATGATTGATTTGATATGGAACGGCACGAGTTTTTAAAGTTGAAAGTTCAAAAGTACATTAAGCTTCATTTGAGGTGTGATTCAGTGTTTGGATGTTCTTATGTGTAATTTGAGGCCTCGAGTAGGTCTGTGTTATGTTATGAGACTTGTTGGTATGTTCGGAAGGAATCCCGAGGGGCTCGGGCGTGTTTCGGATTTGTTTTGGACCATTTTCTTCATATTTTAATTGCTGGTTTCTGCCGGTGTCTGTTGCCCCAATTGTTCTTCGCGATCGCGAAGGTGGAGATGCGATCATGTAGAGGAAAATCTGGAGCTGGGAACTTTCTTCATCGCAGGCGTAATTGGATGAACGCGTTCGTGAAGCTTGTGTCGGTTATAGTATGCGTTCGCATAGGAGAGGTCGCGTTCGCATAGAGTTGAGATGTGAGCTGGGCGCTCGTGATTCCTCTTCCGCATTCGCATGGGTGAATCCGCGTTCACGGATATTTGGCATCTGCGGGCATTGTGTCCACATGAGGAGGCTCGGGAAAGCGTAGAGTATTTCAGGGGTAGTGCATCTTTCTTCTTTGCGATCGCTATGGTATTTTCGCGATTCATTAATTTGTCCTATGATTATAAGTACGCTATTTTCGGAGGTTTCGGCCATTTTAGCATATTTTGAGCCATGGAGCTCAGATTGAGGCGATTTTCACCACATGTGTTTTCTACTCGGTATTGATTTTATTCTGTGATTACATCTTCGTTTTTTGTGTTTGATTGATAATTTCAAAAGAGAAATTGGGGGGTTTTGTCTAAAATTTCATAAAGTGAACTTTTGAGTTTTGAACATCGATTTGAAGTCGGATTTGGGTGAAACTAGTATGGTTAGACTCGTAATTGAATGGGTTGTCGGATTTTGTGAGTTTTATCGGGTTCCATGGTGCGGGCCCGGGTTTAACTTTTTGTTGAATTTGGGCTTTTGATTAAAGATTCAACCTTTGTCGATTAGGTTTGTTTCCTTTGGCATTATTTGGTGTTCTTGAGTTCTTTTGGCTAGTTTCGAGTTGTTTGGACGTTGATACACACAGGATGGCATTTATGGAGTATTGTTTAGCTTGCTCAGTATTGGATTTGGCTTGTTCGAGGTAAGTAACACTTCTAAACTTGGTGCTAAGGTTACAAATCCCTGAATATACGTGTTACATGTTTGGTGTTGAGGTGACGGACATGCTAGGTGACGGACGTGTGGGTATGCACTATGTGCATTATGACTCGATTGATTCTGTGGTACTGTGTAGTTACCTAATCTTGTTTCTATCCATGAAAAGTCTATGTGCTAGAGTAATTGAGCTGTGATCCATGTTAGAAACTATGTTTAGGCTATATGTGTATTCTGTTGGGACCCACTAAGGTCATTTCTGCTATTGAGTTATTTGCTTAAATTACAATTACATACTCAGTCATATTCATTCATTTGCATATCATATCTCAGTCTCTGTTATCATTTATTGTTACATCATGTATCAGTATTTGGGCTGATTGGCATGAGATATGTTAGCCCGAGAGACTGGAGAGATTGATGACTAAGTGAGTACGAGGGCCTGATCACGAGTGATATTTATGGGATCGGGTTGCGTGCTGCAGCAGGCTTTATTGATCATGATGGGATCGAGTTGCATGCCGCAGCATGCCATAATGGCTTATATTAGCACTTCGGCAGGATCCGCCCCTCCGGAGTCTAACATTCCAGCAGTGAGCACAGGTACCGAGTGCCGAGTGCCGAGTGATTGAGAGTACCGAGTGATTGAGTGTAAGATAATGAGATTAAGTACTCTGAGAGTGTGAGTACATGAGTTTATCACTGTGGTGCATTACATTTGATATGCATCCTTGGCATGTAGGCATAAAGATGCATTTTCTCATGCTATACGGTATTGTGACATTTATGACTTCTCATACACATTGGCATATAGGCATAAATATGTACTTTTTTCATGTTATATGATAATGGAACATCTTATATGGTGTTCAAAGTTTTTGGAAAAAATTACAATTTTCTGACATACTCACATTTTGGTGATTTTGGTGAAAGATTTGGGTTTTTACTGTTATACCTGATAAGCATGCCTATTTTCCATAACTATGAACGAGCTGAGCATCATATCTTTGAGTATTACTTGTACTATTTTCATTATATTGCTACGAGTTGTTCTTGGCTATTGGAGTTGGACTCTGACCATTGTCCAAGCTCGTCACTACTGTCAACCTAAGGTTAGGTGTTACTTTTTGAGTACATTGGGTAGGTTGTACTCATACTACACTTCTGCACCTTGCGTGCAGATTTTGGAGTTGATATTGTTGTGTCTGGCGGGAGTTGGCTTGAAGATGAACCTGCGTTCCGGTTGTAGCTGCCTCTTGTCATGGTAGCTTTAGATTTATAAAAATCTGTTTATGTACATTTCAAACAGATGTTTTATTTACTTCATACTAGCTTTATTCTAAATCTTATAAGCTCATGATTTGTACTACTAATGTCATGACCCAAAATCCACTAAGGGTCGTGATGGCGCCGGACACCACTGTCAGGCAAGCCAACCAAATACTTAATTAAATCCTCATTTTAATATTCTTGAAATCTATGATTTTCCTTCAAATTTATCAATTTAAAAAGATAATCATCTCAAATCAAAATAAATGATAAGCGGTTCATACAAAATACTTTATAACCATCCCAGAACCTGGTGTCACAAGTGCATGAGCAATTTCTAAGAAATTGAATAAAGTACAACAGCTGTCCGGAACACAAATTGGACAGAAAGTAAATAAAGATCTGAGAGAGACTACACTAGCTACGGGTCGCCTCGAGGAAATACAGCTCGCTTAGTCTCCGCGTCGCTCGTGCTGCTATGCCCAATAGGCCAGTACCTGTACCTGTGCAACAAAATGCACAGTAAGTGTAGTATAAGTACGAAAACAACGTGTACTCAATAAGTATCCCGCCTAATCTCAAAGAAGTAGAGATGAGATGGCAACTTCGACACTTACTAAAGGTCCAGTAATAATATTTTAATGCGATGACTCACGGATTTACTAAGAACAACAGTAAAATTTAAATGAGTCACTAAACAGGTGAAAGTTCCTTTCTATTTAAAGTCTCTGGATTCATAATCCATTAATTAACAATTATCTCAAGTTGGGAGAGCAGACAACAATATCAATAAATCTCAAGGCAAGCAATACAAGCATGCGCAATTCATGCCGAGGTCGTACGGCCCGATCCAACAGAAATGTAAATTGTGCACTGCCGAGGGTCGAGTGGCACGAACCATAGATGCATCTATTACCCGGCTCGCGAATCACACATGCGACAAATTTAACTAAACAATCACCCTGCTCGCGAATCATACATGCGACGCAGGTACACATAGAAATACATGCTCAAACAGCAAATTTAGAATTTATCGGGGAACATTTATCCAAATAAAAGCCAATTCTCTTTTAATGATTTAAGAAAATGAAGTTTAATCCTCTTAGAAATTCATTTACCAATTCGATAAGATTTAAGAAATTCAACTGTCAATAAGATCACAGGTATTCCAAGTATAGCATGCTTTTTGGGTCCTAGACTACCCGGACTTACAAATATTAGTAGCTACGCACGGACTCTCGTCACCTCGTGCGTACGTAGCCCCCACAAATAGGAGCACATAACCAATTATTTCACCTATGGGGACAATTCCCTCTTACAAGGTTAGAAAGGAGACTCACCTCGCTCCGAAGATCCATAATCGGCATTCCACGCCCTTCCGAAGACTCGAATTGAT
>NW_017671272.1:115975-152433 GCF_001879085.1 Nicotiana attenuata | reverse complement strand
GATGTTTAAACCTATCAAATCACGTCCGATTGACTCCAAATTTTGCACACAAGTCATATTTGACATCACGGACCTACTCTTACTTTCGGATCGAATTCCGACCCCGATATCAAAAAGTCCACTTCCGGTCAAACTTTTCAAAACCTTCAAATTTCTATCTTTAGCCAAATGACTCCAAAATGACCCGCGGACCTCCGAGTTCACTTCCAATCGCGCTCCTAACACTAGAATCACCATACGGAGCTACTCCCAGACTCGGATTCCCAAACAGACATCGATAACACTGAAATGCACTTCAACCCAAACTTATTAAATTTCTTCCAAAATGCTAACTTCCACAATAGGCGCCAAAACGCTCCCGGGTCATCAAAACCCGATCTGGGCATATGCCCAAGTCCGAAATAATCATACGAACCTACTGGAACCTTCAGATACTGATTCCGAGGTCGTTCACTCTGAAATCCAATCTTAGTCAATTCTCTCAACTCAAAGCTTTCGAAATGAGAATTCCCTCTCCAAGTCAATTCCGAACTTCCCGAAATTCATTTCCGACCACGTGTACAATTCATAATACCTGAATTGAAGTTGCTCATGGCCCCACACTGCTGACGGCGCGCTAGGGCTCAAAATGACCGGTCGGGTCGTTACATCCTCTCCGACTTAAACATACGTTCGTCCTCGAACGTGCTAGGAACTGCGCCGGGGTTGTCCGAAATCACTGTTTAACACCTCGAGCACCTACCCGTGCTAAACACAACTCAGCTGGGTGCCCTAGCTCGGTCAATCTGAAGATATCCTTTTTCACTGAAGCAAATAAGCCTTAGAGCCCAATTCCATCATCCGGAATTCTCCACCAGGCCTATTCCAACATACGCTCGCCGTATCAATAACTACACGCAGCACCAAAATGTGACTGCATATCTTAGCTGAGTTCACACCTTGCACCTCATGACCTACATAGGTCTTGCTCTAGCTCTTACAATACCGCCACGACGGAAGAGATGAGTAGAAATTCATAACCAACTGTCGAATCAATAATTCATTGGGTTTATACTCCTGTCAAGAACCATCACCTCATCTTGAACCAATTAATGGTCTTAGCTCTTTAATATACATCATATAATGAGATTGCACTGATCCTAAATCCAATGATCTCGTCTCACCCAGTATGAACCGCTCAGGCAATAAGCCACCCCGGACATGATCAAAAGTCTCATATGATGCTACAACGTGCTAATGGGCTACCCTTTCAAACGCAATACAAAAGGAAAACGAACTCTGAAAAGGAAATCCCATTACCGCGCTCGCGAATCATACATGCAACACGGTCATCATATTTAAACAAACACCCCGCTCGCGAATCATACATGCGACGCGGGCACACAACTAATATAAGTTTTTCCCCAGGAAAAGAAGAAACAAAACACATAGGAATAGATACGGGAACTGTACTCAACCTCACACTGTTGCGGTGCGTAACCCGGTCCAAACAACATACCCATGGCGGCGTGCCACCCGATCCACACATAAAATTCACATCAGGAGATATACATCGAGCTAAGTTGCTCATTACAACAAAATACCGAATATCGGTCACAAGCACGCTAAGTGCATAATACCGTCCCTGGGGAGACATATAGAGCTATAAGCTACAAAACCCAAGCACAACCGAGGTGCGATATACAATCTGAATCTCGAGAGCCATTTTGCTCATATAACCTCATCTCTACGTGGAACCTCAACACATAAGCAATTCACCAAGCCGTCTCACAACTCTCACGGCGCAATATATCATTACATGAAGTAACTGACGACGAATTAACACCCTGACTGCTCTTCCATAAGGAGCACATTACTGAAACGAACACATCTGGCCTGATATAGGGCCCATATTCACATTTAAATCCCTCCACAGACCTCAAGTTGGTTCTGATCGCACCGAACTAGGCTAATAAACTTTCAAAGGTCCATAAATACTCCCCTTGCTCCTCATAACGCATAAGGACAACCATCATAACCGGAGTAATCCTCCACGGTCCACAACCCAATAAACTGTGTGCCCTCCAGGCATCAATTCTTAATTTAGCGACATCACTACAATTTCATACTTGATTTAACTCTTCAATCGATCAAGTGGCTACACGCCACACTAATACAACCTTTCCGTGGGCACGCTCCACAACCTTCCGTAGCAAATAATAGATATATACATCCAACTCACCGGACGTGCTAACACTAAAAAGCGATCAAGAATCCTTAACCAGGATGCAAGGCCTTTTTCACAAACACCTTTCAGGTGACGCTGAAGACAATACCAACTCACTCTAAACATCGAAGCTACTTTCCTGCTCATCCGAGCTCGTGACATTCTCGTCAACACCGAACTGTAAATTTGATCCTCACTTCAAAATCCGTACCACTCAGTGCACCTAACACGCCAATATATGATAGAGCATGATTTTTATCATAACTCCGGAACCACTAGTAGTTTAGCACTTCATCGTATAAAAAAAAATTCACTTAACTCACTTCAGGAGAACCATTGCGACACACCGGTGAATTCTCATAACCGTAGAATACGCCCAAATCTCTAAGTAGTGGTCTTAAGCCACCATAGCCCTTCTGGGACCTGCCTACACATGACAGGCCATAACAGTAGAATACTTCTGAATAACATCAATTACGGCGGCCGCAAGCCTCAAATGTACCGCCACAAATCACTTGCATAACTTGATCGCGCTGAAGGAACTGATCAATGCCACCAATATGCCAATTCAACTATGGCTAATCAATCTATCTTCTTCCAATTTATCCTCGATTGCCTTAGAAATAATACTAACTCCATTCAACACATAGAATACTCCATCCGCACTCATCTCGAGTGACCTTGACTCACGAGACCATGCTGTCTCAAATCCCACGAACCATTTCATACCTCCCAATTGCTACCCTGCAGGTCAAAACATCATAGAACCTCCTGGGCACCTCCTCATAAGCTGCTACAAGGCTTGATTCTTAACTGTATCTATAGGCTCGAAGCCATTAGGCACCACACTTTACCCCTTTGAATCCACTAGGACCGTTGTTGAGAGCCACCCGCTCTGATTGGCCCCGAATATAATCAACTCCATAAATCTTCTCGCACATGAATACTCTCTCGATGAAGCACCCGGCAGAATCACTTCCCTCGAAACCCACATCTATACAAGGCATAAATCCTGAATCCTTCCCCAAGTCTGAACATGGGCCAATAAGGCCAACCATAACACACCTTTAACAATTCCTTTGCTCAAATCACCGCTTATGTCATTTCCGTAGCTGGAATGACCCATCAATATGCTAATAACCAGAAACCTCGCAAGTAGTTAACCATGCAACCCTAATCATAGGCGGTGGGACTCTCCCACTTAGCTTGAAGCCATTATTACACAACTTTGGACTTCACCCGGATCCTTAATTTCTTATTGACATAACCTTGCGCAATCGACCGCCAAAATTCTCGGAATCTTTCTGTAGAACCCCTTTTTATACTTGGAATCATCAACCACATTCGCACGACCGATCTCCTTACTGTATAACCAATAGAATATCCGCAGAAGCTTCGCCAACCATGCAATTGCCGATCCGCTCACTGGAGATAACCCACCTGTGGGATTTACGTGCCGACGTCTTCCAGCACTGCTACACGGGGTGCAATCCCCACGACATTAATGACCCATCCTGAGTCCAAGCTCACTCTCTAGCTGCACAAGTCCATTCACCTCTCGTGGACATCAATTAAGTACGCGGGAACATCCTTCCAATTCAAAGTTAGGTTGTATCCTTCTTCATTTCAAGCAGCTCCTTTCCGTTATATCAAATCTCCTGCCGCCTAATAGCCCATACTCCAAATTAATCCCTAGGCCCAAATCACCAATCCCTAAAATTCCCAAATCACCCCAAACTCTCCCACTTTGGCGAAACTCACCCCTTTAGTCGACTACTCGACCTTTGCTTTTTATACCTGGCCTTCTAGAAATTTTGACCACCGCCTGACACTCCCCACATGTCCTTCCTCATCCTTTGCTGCTCAGTTGTTGCCTTGAATAGAATTTATCTTCGTGGCACTTGAACCCACAATTACCGCTAACTTTAAACCTTTCCGAAGATCATCTTCCTCGAACCGTTCACATTAGAAACACTGATTCAACACGGAACTACCGCACCCCGCGATATCTGACAGCCGCATCTTCAATACTATTTCACAATATCTTGCTCCAAGGGCGAATTGTAGAAGATCATAACACCGGCGAACTTAGTACGTTCAATTAGGACAACGACACCTTATCATAGGCGAAAACTCCACCACGCTCGCAGATACCAAGTCTCGCTACTCCACCAGTCCACATCTGACCATTCTTAGTCTTATTGCCTCTCCCCTGCCTGGAATAAAATACCGAATCTCTAGATCATGCACTGAGTAAACCTCCCTTCAAGTCAGTCACTGCCCCGACACGTAGGAAAACATCCTACCATCATATCAATACTGCGGAACAACCGTTCATAGCATCATGGCAACTTGTGCCTAGCCTTAGAGCTCTTAGAAGCACCGCTACTGAGTCGAAACGACAGAATATCCTTTCCCAAGGCGACGATAATAGCTCAGACAACTATGCAGGAAGAAACACCCCGCACCACCTCGGTAGTACCATTATAATTCTTCAATGCTCGATTTATAACAAGCGATTTATGTCGCGTAGGATTTAGTAGGAAGGGAACAGGGGCATAAGCCTCCAGGGATCAAATCTCACGATGAGGAATCAAGAAGGGAAGTACTCCTAACAGTCCTGCAGCCTCCCGAAGATAAGTACAGACGTCTCCATACCGATCCGCGAGACTCTACTAGACTTGCTCATGACTCGTGAGACCTACAGGAACCTAGTGCTCTGATACCATGTTGTCACGACCCAAAATCCACTAAGGGTCATGATGGCACCGGACACCACTGTCAGGCAAGCCAACCAAATACTTAATTAAATCCTCGTTTTAATACTCTTGAAATCTATGATTTTCCTTCAAATTTATAAATTTAAAAAGATAATCGTCTCAAATCAAATTAAATGATAAGCGGTTGATACAAAATACTTTATAACCATCCCAAAACCCGGTGTCACAAGTGCATGAGCAATTTCTAAGAAATTGAATAAAGTACAACAGCTGTCTGGAACACAAATTGGACAGAAAGTAAATAAAACTCTGAGAGAGACTACACTAGCTGCGGGTCGCCTCGAGGAAATACAGCTCGCTTAGTCTCCGGGTCGCCCGTGCTGCTACGCCCAATAGGCCAGTAGAAGTACTTGTACCTGTGCAACAAAATGCACAGCAAGTGTAGTATGAGTACAAAAACAACGTGTACTCAGTAAGTATCTCGCCTAATCTCTAAGAAGTAGAGACGAGATGGCAACTTTGACACTTACAAAAGGTCCAGTAATAATATTATTAATGCGATGACTCACAGATTTATTAAGAACAATAGTAAAATTCAAATGAGTCACTAAAAATGTGAAAGTTCCTTTTTATTTAAAGTCTCCGGATTCATAATCCATTAATTAACAATTATCTCAAGTCGGGAGAGCAGACAGAAATATCAATAAATCTCAAGGCAAGCAATACAAGCATGCGCAATTCATGCCGAGGTCGTACGGCCCGATCCAACAGAAATGTAAACTGTGCACTGCCGAGGGTCGAGTGGCACGAACCATAGATGCATCTATTACCCCGCTCGCGAATCACACATGTGACGTGGTCAAATTTAACTAAACAATCACCCTGCTCGCTGATCACGCCCAACTCTAGTCCTAAAAAGGATAAGCGGTCGCTGTAAATATAACCCGGTCTAAAAGTCCGGAGTCGAATCCCACAGAGAACTAAGGCTTAGCTGTATCTGTTTAATATCACCAAGAAGACAAGATTGAAAATAAATAAACAGCTGAAAACTAACTATGATTGAATTGTAAACAATTGGAATAAATATCTAAGGTAATGGTTTCCCCCGTTGTTGATTTCCTTGGTTGTATGTTTCTTATAGCGTTGACTTAGTTGCCTCTATCAATCATGAACTCTCCAGCTATTATAAATCTCTCTCAAGCAATTATGATAATTTACTAGACGCACTCTCTCAAGCTACGCTAGCTAGATTCGCATTACAGTTCACTTAGATCGCACTCGAGGTATCGTTATCTCTAATCCAACCTCTAAACCCTCGGTTATGACTCTCGCCTATACTCCGGGAGTGATGTTGTTCAAACAACTACCTAAATATGCACTCTCTCTCAAGCAGATACATAATAAATAGGAACGGCTAATTGAGGATCCTTCCAATTAACCACAATCAAAACGTAGTTGAACAAATAGAGATAAACAATCAATTCAATACTATATTAATATAACAACCAAATCATCCCCAACGGGCTTTACCAAAACCCTAGATTAAGGTTTTTAGCTACTCATGACAATGGGTAAATCAAATACTAAAAGATTCATAATCATGAATTGCAAGAGAATAAAGAAGAAAAGAAATAAAGATGTTTTAGGTGATCTCTCACAATTGTTTTTCTTGCCAAAGTACTCTCTATTAATGTTACATGCCTCCTTTGGGCGAGTTCTAGTATTTAAATAGGTTTTTGGGCTAAGAATTCCGGAATTTGCACTTCAATCCCTTAAATTCCCGTCGCTTGCCGTGGTCCTACCGCGCCCACGCTGGGACCGCGGCCAAACGGCCTCTCTGAATCACCTCTGACAGCTCACCGCGGTCCTACCGCGCCCACGCTGGGACCGCAGCAGTTCACCTTCAGACCTCGTTTGTGTATTTCAAATGGTTCACTCGGCGACTTTGATGCGATTGGCTTCTTTTTCTTCCATAAATGATACAAAACCACTCCATAGCCTTCTTCTAATGTATGTAACCTGAAAAACATGAAAAGCACTAATAAGAGCATTTTGCTATCACTTTTACAATAAAAACTCTACAAGAAAGTGGTTCTTTTGGGGCTTAATCATAGTTCAATTCACCTATTATCACTCGTGAATCATACATGCGACGCAGGTATACATAGAAATACATGCTCAAACAGCAAATTTAGAATTTATCGGGGAACATTTATCCAAATAAAAGCCAATTCTCTTTTAATGATTTAAGAAAATGAAGTTTAATCCTCTTAGAAATTCATTTAACAATTCAATAAGATTTAAGAAATTCAACTATCAATAAGATCACAGATATTCCAAGTATAGCATGCTTTTTTGGTCCTAGACTACCCGGACTTACACATATTAGTAGCTACGCACGGACTCTCGTCACCTCGTGCGTACGTAGCCCCCACAAATAGGAGCACATAACCAATTATTTCACCTATGGGGACATTCCCTCTTACAAGGTTAGAAAGGAGACTCACCTCGCTCCGAAGATCCATAACCGGCATTCCACGCCCTTCCGAAGACTCGAATCGATTCTAAATGCTCCAAAGCTAGCCAATAATTATGCAAATCCATTAGTATATGCTCAATTACTCATTACAATCCAATTTATAACAATTCCTAACCCCGATCGAAAAGTTGACAAAAATGCCCTCGGGCCCACGTGCCCGGATTTCCAAAATTTTCAAAGAATAAGCTTACCCATAGCCTCACGAACTCAAATATATAATTTTCCCTCAATTTCATACCCATAATCGTGGTCAAATTCTAAGAATATCAATTTTCTAGGTTTTCCTCAAACCCCCAAATTTCTACCAATTTACATGCTAAAATTCATACATAATCGATATATTTAACTCAAGATAGGTGGGGATAGCTTACCTTATCGTTGATGATGAAAACCCCCTCTTGAAACCCTCCAAGAATCGCCCAAGCCAAGAGAAAAATGAGAGAAAATGGGCAAACCCCGATTTTTAAAAGAACTTACTGCATCCAGCACTTCCGCACCTGCGGTCCATTGACCGCTTCTGTGGTTCCGCGGGTGCGGCCCTTCTACCGCTCCTGCGGTTTCTCACCAGGCCCTCCTTTCTGCTTCTGCGACTCGACCGCCGCAGGTGCGGTCCCGCTTCTGTGGCTGCATGACCGCATCTGCGGTCCCTTCACTTCTGGTCCAAAACCGGATCTGCAGCTCCTCTAGCCGCTTCTGCGGCCCCGAACCTGCGGCCCAAGTCTCGCAGGTGTGGTTATACCAGCAACCAGCAACTTCAGCCTTTCACAAATTCCATTTTCGATCCGTTAACTACCCGGAATCCACCCGAGGCCCCCGGGACCCCAACCAATCATACCAACTAGTCCCAAAACACATTACGAACTTGCTCGAGGCCTCAAATCATATCAAACAACGCTAAAACCCCGAATCGACCTCCAATCCGAGCTTTATGAACTTTAGAATTTCAAACTTCTACTTTCGATGTTTAAACCTATCAAATCACGTCCGATTGACTCCAAATTTTGCACACAAGTCATATTTGACATCACGGACCTACTCCAACTTTTGGAATCAAATTCCGACCCTGATATCAAAAAGTCCACTTCTGGTGAAACTTTTCAAAAACCTTCAAATTTCTATCTTTACCCAAATGACCCACGGACCTCTGAATTCACTTCCGATCGCGCTCCCAACACCAGAATCACCATACGGAGCTACTCCCAGACTCGGATTCCCAAACGGACATCGATAACACTGAAATGCAGTTCAACCCAAACTTATGAAATTTCTTCCAAAATGCTAACTTTCACAATAGGCGCCAAAACGCTCCCGGGTCATCCAAAACCCGATCCGGGCATACGCCCAAGTACGAAATCATCATACGAACCTACTGGAACCTTTAGATCCCGATTCTGAGGTTGTTCACTCTGAAATCCAATCTTAGTCAATTCTCTCAACTCAAAGCTTTCGAAATGAGAATTCCCTCTCCAAGTCAACTCCGAACTTCCCGAAATTCAATTCCAACCACGCGCACAAGTCATAATACCTGAACTGAAGCTGCTCATGGCCCCACACTGTTGATGGCGCGCTAGGGCTCAAAACGACCGGTCGGGTCGTTACCACTAATCCTTGGGATTTTATATAAAAGTTTAGTTATTTATGACTTCTCATACACATTGACATATAGGCATAAATATGTACATTCCTCATGCTATCTGATAATGAAACATCTTATATGATGTTCAAAGTTTTTGGAAAAAATCACAGTTTTCTGACATATTCACATTTTGGTGATTTCGGTGAAAGATTTGGCTTTTTCCTGTTATACCTGATAAGCGTGCCTATTTTCCGTAACCATGAACGAGCTTTCAAGTTTTTGGAAAAAATCACAATTTTCTGACATACTCTCATTTTGGTGATTTCGGTGAAAGATTTGGGTTTTTACTGTTATACCTGATAAGCATGCCTATTTTCCATAACTATGAACGAGCTGAGCATCATATCTTTGAGTATTACTTGTACTATTTTCATTATATTGCTACGAGTTGTTCATGGCTATTGGTGTTGGATTCTGACCGTTGTCCAAGCTCGTCACTACTTTCAACCTAAGGTTAGGTTTGTTACTTATTGAGTACATGGGCTCGGTTGTACTCATACTACACTTTTGCACCTTACGTGCAGATTTTGGAGCTGATATTGCTGGGTATGGTGGGAGCTGGCTTGAAGATGAACCTGCGTTCCGGTTGTAGCTGCCTCTTGTTCATGGTAGCTTTAGATTTATAAAAATCAGTAATGGGGATCACATTGGTGGGAATATAGGCCGATACGTCTCCAGCTTGTGTTTCAATGACGGGTAAGGCGGTCTTCTATTTATGTACATTTCAAACGTATGCTTTATTTATTTCATACTCGCTTTGTAAACTCTCTATCTTATAAGCTCATGATTTGTACTACCAATCCTTGGGATTTTGTATAAAAGTTTCGTTATTTTATCATTATTTTCTCAGTAAATCTCATTTGCATTGGATTATTGCTAATTGGCTTACATAGGGATTGGGTTAGGTTCCATCATGACTAGTTGGATCTTGGGTCGTGACAGTTGGTATTAGAGCTCTAGGTTCATAAGCTCTACGAGTTATGAGAAAATGTCTAATAGAGTCTTGCGGATCTGTATGATGATGTCCATACCTATCTTCAAGAGGCTACAAGGCATTAAAATTCTCATCATTCTTTCCTTATCGTGCGACATTGATTCGGCTGAAGTGTATCTCTTTAAATTACTTCCACTCACTCGTATGCGCATGTGAGCACTCGGTATCAACTGTACATCGACGGCTTGTGGATTCCATAGACTAGGTGCGAGAAGTATTTTCTGTGTTTTTGGTGATAGGCCAGTCTAGAGGACTTGAGGCCCGGTTTGGACCGCATCATAGGCTCGGTAGCTTCAATTGTTTGAGCATGTGCTTTTGGACTTATATGTCAAGTGGTGTCCCTATGAGTGGGACTGGTCAGTGAGTAGTTGGATGGCTATATGATGAGTAGGATGTGACTGTAGGATGTGTTCAGATGGTTTGAATGTGACGGGAAGAGTTTGCTTGAGATGTGAAAAGGACTATTGGGTGCTTGATTTCTATGATGTGTTGTACAGCCTTGAGTTATGAGTGTTTTGATAGATTCTTTCATGTTGTCCATTTGTGGAACGAAGTAGATTCACATGTCTTGTGGATGAGTTCAGACTCAAGAAGATTAATTGATGGCGTAGTAGTTGTGGCTATGAAGGGGTGTAGTAAAATGCCAATTTGAGGCTAAGCAGGTAGGTTATCTCCTACAGGGTAATCTACAGACGTGTGACCTTTATGATGTTATGTGGATGGTTTCTTTCTACCAGTGGGTTATGTGTGTTGCGATTTGAGTTTGGATCAGTTGAGGAAGTTAACCTAACTGTCACGAGGCTGAACTTGAGCTTAGCAGATGATTTGAAGTATTTTTAGGGTTTGTGTTGTGTGAGCTTATGAAGGATGTAGTTGAATCTCACTACGGGATTATGGAAGTAATAGAGTATGGGTATTGGGTGTCACGACCCAAACCGATGGGCTGCGACGAGCACCTGGTGCATTACCCAACCGAGTACCAACGAATGTGTATTTCTTATCATACCATCATAGGTAAATGGGCCATAAGTTCCATCATGAGATAACTAGAATAAAACATAAGGGAATACTAGACATAGGACGAACCAACATGATATAGAAACTTATACATGTGACATACGGTTCTATAAGGCCGACATGATTATTTGTACACTCAAAATATAGGATGACAAGGCCATATAAGTATCCATATACATGACATCTATCTACAAGCCTCTAAGAGTTCATAAACATCATAAAGGTCGGGACAAGGCCCCGCCATACCAATCAATACATGTCCAAATCATACTGACCAAATAGGTAACTCCGGAGCAAGTGGAGTGCACCAACACCTTCTGTTGAGCTGATAGCCTACTAGGATGACTGTCAACCTATCTATCGGGCTTTCCTTTTTCAGTCTAAAAGGAAAGCGAAGTGACTATCATCGGATAGTCACGAGCGCTTAGAGGTATGAAGTTAAGCGAATCTTACTATCTGAAGGAGCTTAGCTTCTTAAAGGACTCTTAATAAAGAAAGCTTTTTTGAAGAAGACCTGCGGGCATGAAATGCAGCGTCCCCAGGCAAAAGGAAATGTTAGTACAAATAAAGTACCGAGTATTTAAGGCAGGAAAGCAGTATAAAAGACATGAAAGAAACATGGAGTAAAGAACTCAACCTGTAAGTCTAAATAGCTCTGTGAATCATGACATTTATAATGTCATGCATATGCCTATAAATGTCATATTATGCATAGGTATATGCGTACATAACATCATCAAGCCTCTGAGGGCATCCTATCATATCATCTCGGCCTTTGTGGGCAAAATCATCACCGTATACCAGCTGATCAGGTGGTGGTGCGTATATAACGCCATAGCCCTTCCCATACCCCACATACATATACTATACACGTATATAACGCCATCTGGTCATGGGTCTTTATACATGTGTAAATGAATGCAATGCATAACGAAGTAAGTCAATAAGATCTCTTGGAATGTCATGAGACCCATGAACAGACGATATGATAGCAGGACGTATGGGGAATCAAGAACATAGGCAACCCTAGTACATCTAAGAATATAATCATTGTGAAAGTTACGTGCTTGCTCGTTTCGTTGTATCATATGGGTCATGCCAAAAGGAAAGAAGGGATAGACTTAACATACCTTATCTTCGTTGAGTCCTGAATACCTTCCAAGCAATCTTCAAACAACTCAACTCAATCTACATAGCATAAGGAGATTCAAAATCAATGCTGAGTAAAGGCTAAGTCCGCATCTTAAACTAGTAGCTCGTTTATGTAATTTTGGGCAGCATCTCCCCTGTAACAAGGGCCTCCTCCAATACAATATACCAACAACAACAGCCAGAGTAATCCAGCAACATTTAAATATCAATAACAAGACACCATATAGCAAAAGTCACAACTACTTCACGACGAGTAGCAAGCTCCGATTGGAATCCGTATACCCCATATCACCCCTTATAGACTTATTACTTTAACTTAACAGAATCATTAACATTATAGTGAAGTCATTCATCAATGATTTCAGCCTTATACCATATATTTATAACAGAGAAAACAATCCACAACTAAATTATCCCCAATTAGCAACTTTATTCACTAATTCATGTTTAGTCCATCCATTTAACTTAATCAACATCAAGATAACCTTAAGAACATGCAATAACACAATATACATACCTCCTAAAGTAGATTCAAGTCAAAATACAAGTAATATATAGCTTACAGCAGCCCTCAATGGCAATACAACACCATAGAAGTGACTTAAGCTAATCCGACTATTATCTTGTAGTTTATCATCCTAAGAACTTAACCAACATACAAGCAATCTTAAGTAGAATTTGTAGGATTTTATACTCACCTTAGCCAGTAGCAACATTTTGAAATTTCATCCAAACACAGCCCACCTCAATGACAACACAACCTCAAAGAGGTGTTGTTCTTCACTAGAACTAACTTTTGATGTTGAAATATGGTGTAATCACTTTGGAATCACTTTAAACCCTTATGATATATGTTTAGTAGGGTTAGGAGAAGTTTGGAGACGAAGTTGACTCAAAAATGAGTAGAAAATAGGCATCCAAATCGTTTTTAAAGTGAAGAATGTCGACCACCACCTAAGTGGGTCCTATGGGAGCCACTTGCGCAGTCTCTCAAAATTGTGAATACCTCTCTACTGCGACGTCTTATCGACAAAATGTTTAATGAGTTGGAAAATAGACTCGTAGATAGATCATCCCTTAATTCCAAGTAATTGGGAGAAAATCTCAGCTACATTTGACCGAATTTGTAGCACATTATGAATATAACTTGTGATGACCTTTGCCAACTTTTGTTCCACAACTTGCTTGACTTCAAAACGTAGCACACGACTATTATATGACTAAAATAACTCATGACATAACCTCCTGATCATGTTAACAACCCTAGTCTCACCCCAAAGTACATGTTATAACATTCCAAACTTGTCGACTTTCGACGAAACTTATTTTCTTCAATTTGTTTAGCTTCCAAGCCTTCCAACCCTCTGGTAATCAGTATTCATGATCTTAAATATTTGTAACCTCCATGGTAACATGATTAACTTACTTTGTACAATTTTCAAATATGATTTCATTTTTGAGTTTACATCAATTGACTTACAACGTACTCTTACGTACGAAAACATGGGGTATAACATCATTCTCCCCTTTGAATAAATCTAAAGGCTAGGGCATACCCCCCCCACCCCCCTTTAGGACTCTTTCTCATACTACGACTTGTTGTCGGAATTCTTCCAATCTCATAACTGTTGCTACCTTCTGTTATGCAGCCTGTACGGCTTTGTCCTTGTATGTGCGCCTATGCGACTCTTCTCTCCTTTTTCCTCCAGCTTTTAGTCAATCTCTAGGCCTCACTTTGGGAACATATACATAACTTTGAAAAGATGTCCTTCTGGGCATCTATAGGTGTACTGAAGTTCTTCACTCGGTACTTTGTCGAACTTACGACTATTGATATATCTTGTTTCATAGCCTTGGTTATCTATGATTATGGCTTTACTAAAACTAGGTAGGTCATACTATACCATATAACTTACTTCGGTTTATTATTACCAAGGTCTACTACCCAACTCCAGTGTTACACCCCATGTTTTCGTAGGTGAAAGAATGCCATATGTAAATTGATGTAAGCTCAAAAAGGGATGAAATCCTTCTACAAGGCTAAGGAAGGTTTATCAAACTAATAGGTAAGTTAGGATGAATGAGACTTGTATCATGATTTAAATGAGTTTAAAGTCGTGATATGGCTATATATGATGTTTGGATATGAAATATAAAGTTTGGGAAAAAATCGGATTTAAGTTGTGGAAAAACCGACTAAGGATTTGCCTTGTAATGAAGCGTATTGAGCAATACATTTCATGTGTTATATGATGTCTTTTCTGGACATATTATATACAAAATGAAGGTCTTGGAACCTAGTTTCCAACGGTCCAAACCATTTATTCTGTCACGACCCTAGTTCACCAACTGTGAACATGTCATGACGGCACCTGGTCCCCATGACCAGGTAAGCCTAACACTTGCGGAAATGTAATAATTGCGGAAAAATAGGGAAAAATCAAATCAAATATCTAAAGGAAAGTGTACTGAATGCCGCATAGCAAGTACAACTCAACATCACAAGTCTAAAACAATTCCCAAAACCTGGAAACTCACAAATCACAAGCTAAGGGATACAAAAGAGGCTCTGACTCAAGAATATCTATACAAAGGAGAAATACTGAAATAGCTATACTTATTACAGAAAGATGGAAAGGGACTCCTCGGTCTGCGGACGTAGCAGACATACCTCGAAGTCTCTACCGATACGCCTCCTTCCAAGGCTGACAGAATTGAGTGGGAGTACCTGTATCTGCACAACAAAAATGTGCAGAAGAGTAGCATGAGCACACCACGGCGGTGCCTAGTAAGTATCAAGACTAACCTCGGTGGAGTAGTGACGAGGAACAGTCAAGGCACCTAGCGGTCAATAAACAGTATAATCATAGGAATAATGGAAATGACATATAATTATGTAAAGACTGCATGAATGACCAAGAATGCTACAAATCACAATAAGGGAAAAATACAACAAGTAACAACGAGAATATAATAAATGAGGATAGGAAATGACGACAGAATCACAATCCAAATCCTAAGGTCACAACACAGAAATGGGAAAACAAGTCAATAACTCATATCCTACAATGATGTTCACAAAGGTCTTATCCAACTCTTTCCACAATTTCACCAAGTCTCGGACAAACCACAACTCGCGAAGACCCAGCATCTGAAATCTAACAATTGGCATCCTATGCCCCATCAATCTCATGGTCATACCGACAACTAACTGGCTAACTAGGGCCACTCTCACAAATATAATGGATAAACGAGGGCGTACCTCCACCCTTAGCAAAATCAAGAGGAATTCACCTCTAATAGGGGTGTTCAGCTACGTGTATGCTTGTGCAAATGTTTCTAACAAAATTCTACCAGCTAGTAAACATGAAAAGGAGAACGGACCGCACGTGCGATGTTTCCCCACAACTTCCAAGCGATAAAGCTCATACCGGTAAGCAACCCACAATCACATTATTAAACAAATAGGAATGCCTCCACCGGCCGTCACAATTCTCTACAATCATCCCCTGACATAGCCCACCTTATTTCGCCACGTGTGCAATTAATAACATAATAAGCACCGCCTTATTTCGCCACACGTGCATCACAATATTCCCACCTTATTCCGCCACATGCGCAACCCACATATAAGCATATAACATATCCCGCCTTATTACGCCGCATGTGCAAAACATCAATAACAACAATAGCACGGCAAAGACCTCGTGCAGCCTTTCAACAACAACCGCACGGCAGAAACCTCGTGCATCACTATACCAACAACCGCACGGCAGAAACCTCGTGCATCACAATATCAACAACCGCACGGCAGAAACCTCGTGCATCACAATACCAACAACCGCACGGCAGAAACCTCGTGCATCACAATATCAACAAATGACAATATATACAGGAACAAAGCAAGAGAATCAACTCAAGAGATTCCGTTCACCAAAAGACGGTACAACTAACGTACAAGGAAATAACTGTAACAGGGAAGTACTAAGCGCAATAGGGACAACTCAACAAGGGAGAAATAATACGAAACAACGATTCCATAATACTCAGTTCTACAACAAGGAAGTTAACATGGATCAAATAATTACAATTAAGGAGGTATCGACTAAACATAGGATATCTAACTTCTTCCCAATTAAGACCAATTAATTACACGAGAGATAGAAATAATGCTTTCCAGATAAAGACAAGCAGTTAGGAATGATAATGTGACTATAGAAGGGTAATGTCTACAGTGAAACAAGTAAAAGTCAATTAGGAAACAAGAATAAGCCAAAAGGGGGCAAATAAATTCCAAGTAAGACATGTAAAGGTGAAGCTAATAACAGGGAACTCAATCGTATCGAGAACAACTTCATATTCGGTGATTACAAGGGTCTAGGTGCCTAAAAGGGACAATTTTCCACAAATAAATCCGAGCACGCACTCGTCACCTCGCGTACAAGGAATACAATCAACAAAGAAGACTCAATTCCTAAGGGGAATTCCCCCACACAAGGTTAGGCAAGATACTTACCTCGAACCGGCTAAAATCAACTAGCAACCACGTTCTTGCCACGAGTACTCGACTCCAAATGGCCCAAATTTATTCAATTAAATCACACATTGTAAATAACATCTCAAGCAACTGATCTTACTATTTAATTCAAAGCTAAAGCGCGAAATTAGGCAAAATGACCAAAATGCCCCTCAGGCCAACGTCTCGGAATCGGATAACTTTTACATTTTCAGAACCCTCGTACTCTCATGAGTCTAACCATATAAAAATCTCCCAAATCGGAGGTGAAACACCCCCTCAAAACTCAACAATTTGGTCTATGAAGTTTTACCCATTTTTCACTCAAAATCTGAAATTAAAGGATGAAATTAAGAGGAGATTCATGGAAATGGGTCTAAATCGAGTGAGAAGCACTTACCCAAGTCGCCCAGGTGAAAATCCCTTCAAAAATCGCCAAGAGCCGAGCTCTAGAAGTCAAAATGTGATAAAAATGGCGAAACCCTCGAATTTGGGGTTTAATTCTGTCTGCCCAGCGATTTGTTCATCGCGATCGCGGAACAAAGGTCGCGATCGCGTTGAGGAATTCGAGAAGGCCCAGAAAATGTACATCGCGAACGCAATGACAGGAACGCGAACGCGGAGAAGAGGAAGACAATGCTTCGCGATCGCGTAACCATGAGTGCGAACGCGTTGAAGGAATACCAAAGTCCTGAGATTGCTCTATGCGAACGGGGGATCTGAGATGCGATCGCGAAGTGAGGAAAATTATACCTTCGCGATCGCGGGAGAGGCTTCGCGATCGCGTAGAAGGATATCAGAAGCAGCAGTTCAGAAGTTTAAAAATAGAAGAAAAGGATCCGTAGCCCACCCGAAACACACCCGAGGCCCCCGGGACCCCGACTAATTACGCACACAAGTCACATAACCTAACACGGACTCGCTCGAAGTTTCAAATCACATAAAACAACATCGAAACGACGGATCAAACCAAAAATCAAGCTTATGAACTTCCAAATCTTCAAAATATGCTTTCGATAAAAAACCTAACCAAACCACGTCCGAATGACCTAAAATTTTGCACACACATCCCAAATGACATGACGGAGCTACTGCAACTTCTGAAATTCCATTCCGACCCTCGGATCAAAATCTCACTATCGGACTGGAAACTTCAAAAATTCAAACTTCGGCATTTCAAGCTTAAATTAGCTACGGACTTCCAAAATACATTCCGAACACGCTCCAAACCCCGAAATCACCTAATGGAGCTAACGGAACCATCAGATTTCCATTCCGAGGTCGTCTTCACACTGTTCTGATTATAGACCATTTTTCAACTCTTAAGCTCTCATTTAGGGACTAAGTGTCCCAGAACTCTCCAAAACTCAACACCGAACGTCCCGGCAAACCAAAATAACAGAAATGAACTTAGGGGAAACAGTTAATGGGGGATCGAGGCGTGAATTCTAAAAACGACCGGTCGGGTCGTTACAATAATAATTAAGCGACCACGCTAGAAACACGAGATCCGGGGGTGCCTAACACCTTCCCTCGGGTCAACAGGATTCCTTATTCAGAATTTCTATTTCGTAGACTCCAATTGGGAAGTCGAAATTTTCCTCGATTTGGGATTTAAATTAAATCGGTGACTTGGGACACCCAAAAGCCAATCCTTTCCCAAGTGGCGACTCTAAAATATAAATAAATAATCTCATTTCGAATAATGTCACTTTAGTTGGAAAAACTCCCTTATACATTTATCCTTCGGGGTAGGTGTGTAAAAAGGAGGTGTGACAAGAAGTATACAACAGTTTAGGAGTTAGTGAAAATATAGATAAAATCGTTAAAACATTCTTTGTAAATAGAGTAAAGGCATGGGGATACATTAACTTGACGAGACGTAGGATAAATATTTTGAAAATAATAGCACGATTCTGGGCAGAAAAGGGTAACCTAGTAGAAAACATAGTAGAACAGATACACAATTTCGAGATCATTTCAAAGTAGGGCGAGAGTTTAGTAAAACAGAGTGAAGTTCAGAGAATAAACTACAAGAACGAGAGCAGCAGTGTTCAAAATTAAAAGAGGCTAATTAGTCTTAAACTGGTAACCACATGATTAATCAATTCTTATTAGGCCTAAAGTTTGCCTAGGTGTCATATACATTGTCTGATTGTCTTAAAGAGTGGACATGCATATTTGATTCTGATTTAAAAAGAAAGGATACGCATAGTACTTGTATTGTTGGATTAAGCATGCTAATAGGCGTTTTGACAATTGCAATCCAGATAAGTATAAAACTCTAAGCAGCAGGATGTCTAATGCACAGAAGAGTTCCTAAAACATGATCTCTACTATGCCAATGCAGTAATGACGGTTTGTTAATAATTAAGACTACGGAGTGAGTACAATAATATGCTGAGAATAAAAGACCTAAAACAGGATTTCTAACATATGAAATGCATGTCCTAAGCAGGTTATCTATTGCGCAAATAGGAAAATAAAACCCTATAAACATGTTTTCTACCCATAGAAATAAACATGCATACCCCTCCCCCATATTCACTATTCAGCCCCCAATCATTCATTTACAAATTATTACAAACCAGTAGTATCTGAATTACAGTAATGAAATCAAAGAAAATAAAAAATAAGAAGTTATTTTATAGGGAGCCTTCAGTAGGCCCAAATCCTCCAAACTTTACTGCCAAAATAACCTTTCATAGCTTGGGATGTGCCAAAGTTCCCTAAGGACCTCAAGGGCTCTTGGGCCATGCTCACGCCCAGACTTAGTAACCAAGAGTTAAACATGTGCAGTGTGGAAATACCAGCCTCAGTGTGTCAGAGTTCAGAGGGTACTCAGGAGGTCCCCAAAGCAGTGCTCACACTGAGGGGGTGGAACTTAAGTATCTAGGAATAAAGTGAAGTGCAAGAGAGTTCGAAAATGTTTTGACAGAAATAGTGTTGAAAGGAATTTCACTTAAAACATTTCGTAAAAACAAAGAGAGTCTGTTTAGTAAAACAGGTTTTTTTTGAAAAGAGAATAGAGTAATAAGCAACAACCTAGACACAGCACCTCCAAAAATAGATTCATACACAGCCAAAGGCCACAGAACCAAGGCAGGTCCAGCAAACACAAACAGGGATAGTGGGGTTAGGGACACATAGGACAAAACATATAACCCAGCAAAGGTCTAGGACTAGCTCGAGTGAAACAGCCATCAATGGCATAGTCACAGAGAAAAAAAAAAATAGATATGTAGAACAACCACATAGAGGGGTGATAGGGATTTGGGATAAGTATGCAAGTCATGCTTGGAAACACACATAAGGGGGTATACTAATCCAAAGGGAAGGGAAGACATAATAACATGCTAGTAATACATTTTAATTACAGATTTTGCAGGAGAACCACAAATAGAAGCAGACTAGAGATAGTAAGAACTGAAACAAATAGAGAATCACATTGTTGTTGGAGCTTTGAATTGAAACTAGGACATACTAGTAAGAGAGCAAGAGCAGGATGCAAAGACAAAGTGATAACGCAATATTAGCCTTGGCTTACAGCCGGCTAATAATAGGCAAGAGCAGAGAACAACAATAGAGCAAAAGAGCAAGAGAGAAAGAGCACAAGAGAATGTAGAATTGAGAGTATTCAGTGATGTGTGTCTCTGTGTTTTGCTAATGAAAGAGTAGAGTATTTATAGTTCTGGAAACGAGTAGAAAAAAAAGGTAAGAAGTAAAGTGTAGTATAATTATAGAAGTAAAAACAATCAGAATCCCAATCAATGTAAGTACTCCCCTTTAATTGGGGAGTCCTAGTTCAAACGGCTACCAGGATGACTAATAAGGAAAGAGACTAATTGAAAGACCAATTTCAATCATACATAGAGTAGTAAAGAATAAGGCGTGTGATTAGGACCAAGTACATAACATATGAATTAAGGAAAGTAAGAATCAATTGGTGACATGCTTGCACATAAAATAAGGTAGAGTATCATTTTGAAAATTAGTTAGAGATCCCCTAGTATCGCAGGGAATCAGTGATCAGTTAAGGTAGATGTCAACAAGTAAGGAAATTCACAAAATCAGTGAAGAGTGTTAAGGCAAGTATCACAGTTAAAGGAAAATACGTAAAATCAGCAAAGAGTTCTAAGGCAAGTATCATGGTTAGAGGAAAATACACAAAATCAGTAAAGTACCAGTTATAATTATTCAAGGATTCAAAGTGGCAAACTAATACTGATTTAAAGGGAATAAACACACATTAGACGAAAATCAGAAACCCTGGTATATAACATTAGGAGTCATGTGAGTCAGGGATACGAGATGAACCCAAAGACAAACAGCATAGGTAAAGATTAGTGAAACATGAATGCAAATGCAAGCACACAGGAAAAAAAGAGCAGCTTTCAGGGTTGTAAGTCTAAAAATTAGGGTTTCACACAGATACTAGTACGAATCAATAGAGCAGACATGATACATGCAAAGGAGACGAAGAGCCATAAACCCTAATGGGAAAACAGAGTAGAATCTCTAGAATTTTAAGCCATTCGTGATAATCAAACACATATACTGGCCCAATCACAAGGAAAAGACTTCAACAATGGTAAATATGAAGGAAAATCATGAGATAGTGTTAAAAATCGATAAAGAAAACCATTTTGAGAAAGGGTTTCGGAACCCTAGTTAAAAGTGAAGGTGCGTTCAGAAAAATAGAAAGTTTTTTAAAGGAAACATCATAATAACTCGTAATATGCGTAGATCTACTGTAAATCTAAAAGAATCGGAGGTTCCAAACATTAGGGTTTCAAAGAAAACCTCAGAGAAGATAAGAAGAACCTCAAACGTTACTGGTTCGAGCCTCAAAGGTCACATGCCTCACTCGAAATCAAACTTCGGAGGCCTGAATCAAACAGGAACACCATGGGTGTGAGTAGACGGGTCCTCGCCCTTCGAGGGCCTTAGGGATGACATTTACCGGCATGAGAGAACCATACGAGGCAGAGGGTGAGGAATCCATGGTCTCCGGTGGAGAAGGTCGCCGGAGAAGATGAAGGGATTCGTCGGAGAAGGGGAAGAGACAGAAGTCTCTAGAAGAGACTAGAGATAGAGAGAGAGAGTAGAGAGATGAGAGATGGTGAAGAATGAGGGGTCAGGGAGGGGGGGGGGGGTAGTTAGAATTTTAATTAAGGAAATGTAATCTGGTCCATTGATCTTATTTGATCATCGACTCAGATTAAATCGGGGTTGGGCCGGGTTATATTAGGGATTGGGCTGGGGTGTTTTAGTTGTGTATTGGGCCAATTAAATCTGATGGGGTGTGTGGTTAAATTGGCTAGGATTGAAATAATAAAGGGCTGTTTGTTAAATAGCCAATTTTCCCTCTTTTATTTTTTATAAAATAGTTTAAAAAAGATTTTTAAAACAAATTAAAGGTACTGGACTAATTAATAACGTATAAATATTAATCTAAAAATACTGGAAATAATTTTACAATTGTAAAATGCTGTTAATAGTAAAAATAGGCTATAATTGCAACTATATGCAACTTAGCTTTAAAAATACAAAACAAATGTGTAAAAAATATGCAAAAATTATCTTAATTATATCTTGGTGTAAATATGAGAATAAAAATAGGTTAATCACAGAAAGGATAATTTTTTGGGACAATTATTGGTTTTATACTGCTAAAATGGACAATAAATTGCTTTTTAAAAACTTCAAAAATAAGGGAAAATACCAAAATTCTTGGGCATGCTTATATATGCATGTACATGCTATTTTGAGACTATTTTGAGTATATAAAAATACATGGGGAAAATTGGGTATCAACAACACTTAGTCCCAAGGTTAGAAGCCTAAGTTGAAAGAGTTGACCGGATGTTGACTTATGTGTAAACGACTCCGAAATAGAGTTTTGATGGTTCCGATAACTCTGTATGTTAATTTTAGACTTACTAGTGTGTCCGGATATCAATTTGGAGGTCCGTAGATTATTTTGGCTTGAATTGACGAAAGTTGGAAAAGTTGAAGTTTGGAGAGTTGAGAAGTTTGACCGAAAGTTGACTTTGTGGTTACCGGGCTCGTATTTTGGTTTCGGAAGTTGGAATAGGTCCGTTGCGTCATTTATGACTTGTGTGCAAAATTTGAGGTTAATCAGAGTTGGTTTGGTATGTTTAGGCATTAGTTTTGGAAGTTAGAAGTTCATAAGTTCATTAGGCTTGAATCGATGCGCGATTCGTGATTTTAGTGTTGTTTGATGTGATTTGAGGCTTCGAGCGAGTTCATATGATGTTTTAGGATATGTTGGTTATGTTGTAATGACCCGACCGTCGTTTTGAGCATTTGCGTTCCGTTCAACAATTTGAAGTCTTGAACAACATCGTATAATGTATTATAACTTGTGTGAATCGTCGCTTTTGGTTTTCAGGTTATTCGAAATTTATTTGGAAGAATGTATTTCATGATTGAAACTTTAAAGTTGGAAGAGTTGACCAAGTTTGAGTTTTTAGTATTTGCCCTCGTATTGGAGTTTTGATGGTTCTGTTAGGTGCGGATGTTAATTTCGTACTCGGGCGTACGTCCGAATTTGTATTTGGATATTTCTAGAAGGTTTCGGTGCTAATTGGCAAAAGTTAGAACTTTGAAGGTTTAGAAAGTTTATAAGTTTGATCGAGAGTTGACTTTGAGGATATCGAATTCAGATTGTGGTTTTGAGAATTTGAATAGCTTCATTATGTCATTTGGGACTTGTGAACAAAGTTTGAGTTCGTTCCGGGTTGATTTGATATGCTTCGTCACGCGTTTTGAAAGTTGAAAGATTCAAAGTTCATTAAATTTGATTTGAGGTGTGATTCTTGGTTTTGATGTTGTTATGCGTGATTTGAGGCCTCGAGTAGGTTCGTGTTATGTTTTGAGACTTGTTGGAATGTTTGAACGTGGTCCTGAGGGGCTCGAGCGTGTTTCGGAGTAGAATCAGAGCATTTTTCCTTCAAGTTTGATTATTGGTGTGTTGTGGTTTCTGGTGCCTCGATTAGTCTTCCCTATCGCGAAGTATGTGATCTGATCGCGTAGAGAAAAACCTGGAGCTTGGCAGTTTCTTAATCGCCGTCGCGATTGGAGGGCCGCGATAGCGTCGCTTGGAGCTGGATACTGTTCGCGTTCGCATGAGTGAGCCCGCGTTCGCGTAGTGATGAGTTGAGAAGTTGGGGCAAGATTCTTCTTCGCGTTCGCATTGATCTTGCCGCGATCGCGTAGTGTAGGTACATGTGTTCATCGCGTTCGCATGCTATGTTTCGCGAACGCTGGGTTCACCGCGTTTTGGGAGGATGCTGAGTTTGTTCTTCGCCATCGCGAAGAATGTCCCGCGATCGCGTAGGGTATTTTTGTCCAGTGAATATAAAGTACTCTATTTTGAAAGTTTTGGCCATTTTATCATAGTTGGAGCTATGGAGCTTGGATTGAAGTGATTTTGAGGCGATTTTTACCATATGGATTGGGGTAAATATTCTCTACTCGATTTCGATTTTATTTCATGAATCTATCATTGTTTTTGGCATTTGAGTGAGGATTTCAAGAGAGAAATTTGGGGTTTTTGTCTAATGTTTCATTGAGTGAATTTTTGAGTTCTGAACATCGATTTGGAGTCGGATTTGAGTGAAACTAGTATGGTTGGACTCGTAATCGAATGGGTTGTCGGATTTTGTAAGTTTTGTCAGGATTCGAGGTGCGAGCCCGGGTTGGACTTTTTGGTTGACTTTGGGATTTTGATTAAAGATTCTACCTTTATCGATTGGATTTGTTTCCTTAGGCATTATTTGATGTATTTGAGTTGCTTTTGGCTAGTTTTGATTAGTTCGGAGGTCGATATGCGTAGGATGGCATTTTTGGAGCATCGGTTGGCTTGCTCGGTATTGGATTTGGCTTGTCTAAGGTAAGTGACACTTCTAAACTTGGTGTTGAGGGTATGAACCCCTGAATATACGTGTTATTTGTTTGGTGTGGAGGTGACACACATGCTAGGTGACGGGCGTGTAAGGGTGCACCGTGTGAATTGTGACTCGATTATTTTTGTGGTACTGTGTAGTTACCTAATCTTATTTGTATCTATGAAATCTCTACGTGCTAGAGTAATTGAATTGTGATCCATGTTAGAAACCATGTTTAGGCTATATGCTTATTTTGTTGGGACCCACTGAGGTCATATCTGTTGTTGAGTTATTTGCTTAAATTGCAATTACATACTCAGTCATACTCATTCATTGGCTTATCATGTCTCAGTCTCTGTTTCTATTTATTGATACATCATATCATCATTTTGGGCTGATTTTCATGACATTGTGAGCCCAAGAGACTGGAGAGATTGATGATTGAGTGAGTCCGGGGGCCTGATTGTGAGGATGTTATAGGATCGGGCTGCACGCCGCAACATGCTTTGTTGATTCATGACATGATTGGCTAATTATAGCGCTTGGGCTGGATCTCCCCCTCCGGAGTCTACACACCCACAGTGAGCGCAGGTACCTACTGAGTGTGAGGGCCGAGAGAGAGTGCCGAGTGATTGGGAGGACTGAGTGACTGTAAGGACTGAGTGACTGTGAGGATTGAGTGACTGGGAGGACTGAGTGAATTGATACTCTGAGAGTATGCGTATGATTTTATCACTGTGTTACATTGCATTCGACATGCACACATGACATACAGGCATAGAGATGCATTTTCCTCATGCTGTACGGTATTGCGTCATTCATGACTTCACATACACATAGACATGTAGCATAGAGATGTACTTTCCTCACGCCATTTGATAATGAAACATCTTACCTGTTGTTGAAGTTCTTGGAAAAAATCACAGTTTTTCAAATTTACTCATATTTTGGTGATTTCAGTAAAAGATTTGGGTTTTCACTGTTATACTTTAAAAGCATGCCTATTTTCCGGAACTGTGAACGAGCTGAGCATTATATCTCTGAGTTATTTCTTGTACCATTTTTATTATATTGTTACGAGCTGTTGTTGGCTATTGGTATTAGACTCTGCCCTTTGTTCCAACTCGTCACTACTTTCAACCTAAGGTTAGGTTTGTAACCTATTGAGTAAATAGGGTCGGTTGTACTCATACTACACTTCTACAACATCCGTGCAAATGTTGGATGCTGATATTGTTATGTACGGCGGGAGCTGGATTTGAAGATGTACCTGCGTTCCGGTCATAGCTGCCTCTTGATCTTGGTAGTTGTAGAATTTTAATTTGTTCATGTATATTTCGAACAGATGATGTACTTTATTTCATACCAGCTTTGTAAATTCTAAATCTTAGAAGCTCATGATTTGTACTACCAGTTCTTGGGAAATGTATAAAGATTCACTTATTTTATCATTCATTTGTCTCAATAAATCTCATAAATTGGATAGTGATTAATTGGCTTACCTAGCAGGTTGGATTAGGTGCCGTCACGACTAGTTGATTTTGGGTCGTGACATATGTTCGGATGGGTCCCGGGGGCCTCTGATGTGATTCGGATCATGTTTGGCTCATTTTTGGACTTGTTGGATTGCTGTCATGACTGTTGCTGGTTTCCTTATACGCGATTGCGAGTGGAAGTCCACGATCGCGAAGGGTTATTTGGGTGACTGGGGAATTTGTTATACCCGTTCGCGAGAATGCGTCTGCGATTGCGAAGCTTGGGGAGTCAGTGCTACGCGACAGCGTGGTAGGTGCCACGTTTGCAATGAAGGAATTGGAGTCCTGGGAGGTCAGGCGTGTTGCTCTACGCGATCGCATGAATGTGTCTGCGATCGCGTACCTTTGGGGGAGTTAGTCGGCACATTGACAATTGGAGTTATGCGTTCGCGAAGGGTTATTTTAGCAGCTTGTATTTTTGTGCTTCGCAATCGCAAAGCATTTTCCGCGATAGCAAAGAGGAGCATCTGGATAGAATATAAGATTTCAAAAATGAGGGTTAGAGTATTATTTCATATCTGGACTCTGGGAGCTCGGATTGAGATGATTCTTGGAGGGATTTTCAAGGAATTGACTGGAGTATGTGATTCTAACTCGGATTTGGTTAATATACATGAATCTATCATTGTTTATACCATTTAATTAATGTTTTGGGTTAGAAAAATTGGGAAAAAATTGTAGAAACTTCATATAGTATAATTTGAGAATTTGAAGGTCGAGTTGAGATCGAAATTGAGTAATTTTTGTATGGTTGGACTCGTTGTTGAATGGGAGTTCGGATTTTGTTAATTTTTTTTAGGTTCCGAGGTGTGGGCCCGGGGTTTACTTTTTGACTTTTGTTGAAGAACCTACCTTTATCATATGGAATTGATTCCTATAGCTTGTGTTGATTGTATTAAGTTGTTTGTGGCTAGATTCGAGTCATTCGGAGGCCAATTCGCGAGGCAAAGGCTTGTTTGAGTAAATATTTGCACGATTTGAGGTAAGTAACACTTCTTGACTTGGTTCTAAGGGTACGAATCCCTGAAAATACATGTTATGTGGTTGGTGTTGAGGTGACACACATGCTAGGTGACGGGTGTGTGGGCGTGCACCGTAGAAATTGTGACTCGATTGATTTCGTGGAACTATGTAGTTATCTAATCTTGTTACTATTCATGTATTCTCCATGTGTTAGATAAATTGAGTTGTGATTCATGTTAACATGAGTGTTGTGAGCTCGAGAGACTAGTGTTGCTGAGTTATTTGCTTAAATTGCAGTTATGTACTCAGTCGCATTCATCATTTGCATATCATATCTCAGTCTCTATTACATTAATTGTTACATCATGTATCATTGTTTTGGGGGATAAACATGTGTTGTGAGCTCGAGAGGCTAGAGAGATTGATGACTAAGTAAGGCTGAGGGCCTGATTGTGGTGATATTGATGGGATCGGTCTGCACGTCGCAATGGGCTTTATGGATTCATGATGGGATCGGGATGCACGCTGTAACATGTATTATTAATTCATGATGGGATCGGGCAGCGCGCCGCAACATATTTTATTAGAGCTTGGGTAGGATCCGCCCCTCCGTAGTCTAACATATCAGCAGTGAGTGCAGGTACCATACAATGCTGAGTGACTGTGTGCGATGAGTGAGAGTTGAGATAGTCAAATCGAGTAGTTTGAGAGTGTGAGTATATGAGGTTATCATTGTGATGCATTACATGTGACATGCACATTTGACATGTCGATATAGAGATGTAACATTCCCCATATCGGTCATACTTGCATATTTTATCCGTGTTGAGCTTAAACTGTTAAACTTGGAAGCATGTCTACATTTTTATATTGTGTATAAACTGATTATGAGTTTTCTCTGAGATATTATTGTCATTTTTCTGTCATATTTGTACTGTTATAATCTGGATTTGGAAAATACCTATCTGAGCTCGTCACTGCTTTCAGACCAAGGTTAATCCTGTTACTTATTAAGTACATATGGGTCGGTTGTACTCATACTATACTCTGCACTTCGTGTGCAGATCCAGGTACTTCTAGAAACGATAGTTGCTAGCTATGGATCTTTATCTGCTTGGAGACTATTGAGGTAGCCGCCTTGGCATCCGCATACCTCGACCCTTCTTCTTTTCAGTTTATTTGCACTGTTCTATCCTTCTTGACATTTGTTTTTAGCAGTTAGACTGTATTGTCATTTAGATACTCATGTACTTAGTGACACCCGAATTCTGGGAGATTTTATATTGAGTCGTGGTATTTTCTTATTTGTTATTTACGAGATTTTTCACTATTAAGCTTATTTCATTATGTTTTTTTAAATTTAAACATGCGTGGTTATTTGTGCTTGTGAGCTTTCCTAGTTCTGTGATAGGCGCCATCATGACATGTTGAGTTTTGGGTCGTGACAAGTTGGTATCAGAGCCTAGGTTACATAGGTCTCACGAGTCATGAGCAGGTTTAGTAGAGTCTTGTGGATCGGTATGGAAACGTCTGTACTTATCTTAGAGAGGCTACCAAACCATTAGGAAAACATCACTTTCTTGTATTCTTGTCGTGCGGGCTTGTTGATTCCGAAAACTAAACTTCTGCTATTATATTCTCTCAAAAATGGTGAGGACATGTGCTACCTGATCGGGCGGACAGCCACCAGTACCACCAACTAGGGCCACGAGAGGCCGGAGCCGCGGTAGAGGCCGAGGTGCAGCTCGTACAACAGCTAGAGCAGCACCTATAGACCCACAAGTTGCTCCAACTGAGTAGCACATTCCAGATGTGTTTGAGCCGGTGGGACCAGCTTATGCACCAGCTGTGTCCATTGTGATTCTAGGCCTTCAGGAGGCTTTGGTTCAGATATTGACTGTATGCACTAGCCTTGCTCAGGTGGTTTCAATTTAGGTCGCACCAGCCACTTCTTAGGCCGTGAGAGGTCCTGAGACTCCGCCGCCCGTACTCCACAGAAGGTGGTGTAGGGACTTCAGACACCGGTGGTACTACTAGCCCAGCCGGTTGCAGCTGCTCAGGCCCAGGTGGGTCCACTGATGGGTGACGAGGAGTAGAAGAGGATAGAGCGGTTTGGGAGGCTCAAGCCTCCATCATTCAGTGGGGCTGAGTCAAAGGATGCTTAGGACTTCTTGGACAGGTGCCAGCGGATTCTTTGCAAAAATGGTATTTTGGAAACTAGTGGAGTCTCATTTACTATTTTTCAGCTGTCGGGGGCAGCCTTCAGATGGTGGGAGGCCTATGAGTTGAGCAGGCCAGCCGGTGCTGCACCACTTACGTGGCATGAGTTCTCTGTTCTCTTCTTGGAGAATTTTGTTCCGCAGACCTGCAGGGAGGAGTTGTGTAGGAAATTTGAGAAGCTAGGCTAGGAGGGTATGTCCGTGACCTAGTATGAGATGAGATTCTCAGAGTTGGCTCGTCGCGTGATCTGGTTGGTTCCAACAGAGAGTGAGAGGATTAGGAGGCTCATTGATGGCCTCAACTATGGACTACGCTTTGTAATGACTCAAGAGATTGCATCAGGTGCTAGGTTCGATGAGGTGATCGATATTTCTAGACGACTAGAGCAGGTTCATAGCTAGGAGCGTGAGGAGAGGGAGGCCAAGAGGCCTCGTGGTTTGGGTGGTTTTAGCGGCGTTTCTTCAAGAAGGCAGTCCCACCATATCAGGGGTCATCCTTATAGGCATGCTCAGATGGCTCGTCTGGTTTATCGTGGTGCATTAGCTAGTCATGGTTCATATAGTGCCCCTCCGGTTCAGTCATCTCTTAGTGCCCTCCCAGCTCAGAGTTCATCTCGTGCTCCATCAGTTCAGGGTTCATCTATTCCAGGTCCCCATAGTAGTTATTCTTGTTCTCGAGGTCTTTTTTAGTACCTGCCACCATTGTTAGAGCGGGGTTGCTTTGAGTGTGGAGAGTTTGGTCATGTGAAGAGCTATTGTCCCCTTCTTTTAGGAGGTCCAGTTCAGCAAAGGAGTCAGGCTATGACTTCTGCACCAGTTATTTTATCACCCGCTCAGCCAGCTCGGGGTGGGGCTCAGGCAGCTAGAGATCGCCCTAGAGGGGGAGGCCGATCAGGTGGCGGTCAGGCTCGATGCTATGCTTTCCATGCCAGGCGAGAGGCTGTTGTTTCAGACGTAGTGATCACAGGTATTGTTTTAGTATACCACATGGATGCTTCTATATTATTTGACCCTAGTTCCACTTATTCGTATGTATTATCATATTTTGCTCGCTATTTGGATATGACCTGTGAGTCCTTAGTTTCACGTGTTCATGTATCTACGCGGATGGGCGATTCTATTATTGCGGACCGTGTGTATCGGTTGTGTGTGGTGACTATTGGGGAATTAGAGACTAGAGTTGATCTCTTATTGCTTAGTATGGTTGATTTTAACGTGATTCTGGGTATGGATTGGTTGTCCCCATGTCATGCTATTTTGGATTGTCACGCTAAGACCGTGACGTTGGCGATGCCGGGGTTACCTAGGATCGAATGGAGAGGCTCTCTGGACTATGTTCCCAGTAGGGTGAAGGCCCAACAGATGGTTGGTAAGGGGTATTTGTCATATTTGGCTTTTGTGAGAGATGTTGGTGCAGATACTTCTACTGTTAATTATGTTTCGGTAGTGCGAGACTTTCTGGATTTATTTCCTACAAACCTGCCGGGCATGCCACTCGATAGGGACATAGATTTTGGTATTGACTTGGTGCCAGGCACTCAGCCCATTTCTATCCCTCCGTATTGTATGGCACTAGTAGAGTTGAAGGAATTGAAAGAGCAGCTTCAGGAGCTTCTTGATAAGGGGTTCATTAGGCCCAGTGTGTCGCCTTGGGGTGCACCGGTTCTGTTTCTGAAGAAGAAGGATGGTACTTTACGGATATGCATTGACTATAGGCAGTTGAACAATGTTACAATTAGGAACATGTATCCTTTGCCGTGCATTGATGACTTATTTGACCAGCTTCAGGGAGCGAGAGTATTCTCTAAGATTGATTTGAGATCTGGGTATCACTAGTTGAAGATTCGGGACTTGGATATTCTGAAGACGACATTCAGGACCCGCTATGGTCACTATGAGTTTCTTGTGATGTCTTTTGGGCTAATACATGCCCCAGCAGCATTCATGCATCTGATGAACAGTGTATTCAAGCCATATCTTGATTCGTTTGTCATAGTATTTATTGATGATATCCTAGTGTACTCACGTAGCCAGGAGGAGCATGCACAACAATTGAGGATTGTACTACAGAGGTTAAGGGAGGAGAAGCTTTATGCCAAGTTCTCCAAGTGTGAGTTTTGGCTCAGTTTGGTGGAGTTCTTGGGGCTCGTGGTTTCTAGTGAGGGGATCAAGGTAGATCCAAATAATATCTAGGCGGTTTAGAGTTGGCCTAAACCATTTTCAGCTACAGAGATTCGGAGTTTTCTTGGCTTGGCCGGATAATATCATTGCTTCGTGGAAGGTTTCTCGTCCATTGCAGTGCCTTTGATAAGGTTGACTCAGAAGGGTGCTCCATTCAGGTGGTCGGATGAGTGTGAGGAGAGCTTTCAAAAGCTCAAGACTGCCTTGACCACAGCTCTAGTTCTAGTTTTGCCTTCAACATCGGGTTCTTACACAATATCTTGTGATGCTTCTCGAATTGGTATTGGGTACGTCTTGATGCATGAGGGTAGAGTGATTGCTTATGGTTCACGCCAGTTGAAGCCTCATGAGAAGAACTACCCCGTTCATGATTTAGAATTGGCAGCCATCTTCCATGCATTGAAGATTTGGAGGCATTATCTCTACGGCATATCTTGCGAGGTATTTACAGATCACCGGAGTCTTCAGCACTTGTTCAAGCAAAAGGATCTAAGAGATGGTTGGAGTTGCTACAAGACTATGATATTACTATTTTATATCATCCCAGCAACGCCAATGTGGTGGCCGATGCCTTGAATAGAAAGGCGGTGAGTATGGGTAGCCTTGTATTTATTCCTGTTTGTCACGACCCAAACCGATGGGCCACGACGGGCACCTGGTACCTTACTCAACCGAGTACCAACATAACGTATCTTTTCATGTCATACTATCATAAATAACTGAGCCGGAGAGGCTGCCGTGAAATAGGTAGAATACAATAGGTAATGCCAACTTATACATAAGACATATGGGCCTCTAAGACCAAAATAACTACTTGAACACTGAACATAGGCCGACAAGGCCATACGATCTTTTACGTACATGACATCTGTCTACAAGCCTCTAAGAATACATAATTTTCATAAAGGTCGGGACAGAATCCCGCCACACCAAACAATACACATCTAACTCATACTAACCAAACAAGCAACTCCGAAGCAAATAGAGCGCACCAACATCTTCCGCTGAGCTGATAGCCTACTTGGAGGGCTCTCGACCTGTCCGTCCGGACCTGCGAGCATGAAACACAGCGTCCCCAGGCAAAAAGGGACGTCAGTACGAATAATGTACTGAGTATGTAAGGCACATAAATAAGTACATAACAGACATGGAGGAAATATAGAGTAAATGACTCCACCTGTAAGTCTAGATAACTTTATAAATCATGAAATAATTATAGTGTCATGCATATGCGTATGAATGTCATGTCGTGCATAGGTACATGTTTCATAACATCATCAGCCTCTGAGGGCGTCCCATCATATCATCTCGGCCACTGTGGGCAAAATCATCAACGTATACCAGCTGATCATGTGGTGGTGCGTATATAACGCCATAACCTTTTCCATATCCCATATACATATATATACATACATATATACGTATATATAACGCCATCTGGTCATGGGTCAATGTAGATGAATGCAATGCATGAAAAGTACGTTAATAAAATCTCTTGGAGTGTCATAAGACCATTATGCGTTTGAATAATATCATGAAGTAAACTTTTTCAACTTACGTATTTTTCTGAGACCCATGAACAAATGATAGAATAATATGACACATGGAGAATCAAGAACATAAGCATCTCTAGCATTTCTATGAATAGAGTCATTTGTGGAAGTTGTGCATTTGCATGTTTTGTTTGCATCGTATGGATCATGCCAAAAGAAAGAAGGGATAGCCTTAACATACCTGGAGTACGGAAAAATTCGTATGATGTTTTTGGAAAAAGTTGCACCGTACTCCTTTAGAACCGCAAAATTTAATATTGCTATGATCCTAAAATTCTCGCAAGAATTTCGTTGAAACCTATGAATTATAGTGTTTTTGTCATTAAAAGCTAATGTTCTGGTTTTGTATACAAGACATGAAAAAGTGAAGCTTGTTGAAGACATTTTACAAGAATTTGCACGTTGTACCTTTTTGGAGGATCTCTTAAACATTTATTCAATCCTAAGTGCTAACTGTAGGGAATGAATAATGATTTGATCTTTGTCTTTTATATTCAAGACATGGTTATAAAAGTGGCTAAGTTTAGGTTTGCCACCTAGAGACATATGAACGTTAGTAATTGCTTATAATGTGGCTAGTTGCCACGTTTCTTTTTTTGGGGGGATAATTGTTAATCTTTATCCACTTATTAGTTAATTGGGTAATGTCCCGTTACCCGGTAATTAACCAATCACCCGTATAATTACGAATTATTTCCACTTACTTAAAATATTACTCACTTTTCACACACCTTACTATCATGGCCATGTGGTACCTTGTATGGTACTAGTCCATAAATACCGGGTATTTTAGCTCGGGCCGTATTTTATCCCAAAATGTCAAATTTCAACGAAATTCATTTTCTTTGACTTGCTTCCCCTCTCACCTTCACGAATTTACTCATCACTTATAATCCTTATAATCTCCAAATAATCTTTTCCATGGATTGATGTCAATTACCTTACGACAAATTCAACGTACAATACTACAAGGTGCAATATCGTCGTAACTTAATACTCCGAAGCGTAACATCACCGTAATACAATACTGCAAGACGTAATATCATCGTAATGTAATACTGCAGGATGTAACTGTTTAACCAAAAATTAGATTTTAGGTCAAAGCTTGAATTTAGAAGAACTCGGGTTACTGATAATCGGAAAAGTATTTAAGAAAGAGATTTTGAATAATATAATCAGAAAGCAAATAGAACAAAGTATATTCCAGTAATGTTTTTCGTGTCCCCACTGTTGTTTGTGACTTTTCCTTTTATAGCTGTTTTGGGAAACAGATTTTCCCTTTGTCTTAATAAGACAATTATAGGTAATTAATGACCTTAAATGTTACGTTATGCAATCATATACATTCAAAACATATTATCTAAAGTTTCTAGTTTTTAATACTCATTAAATGCTGTATCTGGGCTCTTTTTTGCTGTCAGATTCATTCCTTTGTCTCTTCTCGATCCTTGACCTTTGAGTGTCTTAAATACGTACGAGCGTTGAATTATTTGTATGACTGCTCGTGCCTTCTTCATTTAACTTGCTCGTATCTGCCGTTGCTCGTATCTGTTAACCAACCTTAATTCTTTGACTGCTTGATCAGTCTACGTGCCATGACACATCACCATATATATAAATATAATTTTCCCCAATACAGATAGTCCCCCCACTTTTCATTTATTCATCAGTTTGAATATTTGGGAAGTGGAATTCATTAAAGGAGAATTTTTGTCACCATTAATGTTCTGACAGAGTTGACACTTTAATTATCACTTCCATTTAATGCTTTAGACACGTGTCATCTTCTTACTGGTTCCACAATTTCCAACACTTTTTCAGGCTGTCTTTTCGGCTCCACTGTTCATGAAGTATCAGTTACCATTATTGTGATCCTTCCATTACTGCGTTTTTACTTTTGACGGTCGCCCATCAGTATAAATTTAATTTTTCCTTTCACCTTTTACCACATAAAACTTTTTCCTTGAACACTTGAATTGTGCAAATCTCTGTTTACTTCTTTTTTTTCTTCATCATGTCTTCTTCGAACCCTAACCCTAAGAGAGTTCCTATTTTAGATAATTTTCCCAATGCTCCTGTTAGACATAGAAGAGGTGGGAGACTTCGTAGCTTAGGATCCTCTCGTGGTTGTGGTTCTGCCATGCCTTCTCCTAGCCTTGGTTCTTCCTCTAGAACTAGAGGTTCTTTTACTCAAAAATCATCTTCTAAGAGCAAGGATGCCTATGAACCATTACAGGAACCCTTGGTAGAAGAAATAGTCCCTAACGATTTATCTTTTCAGCATGATAGACAATCACTTCAGACCCAAATTTTTGGTTTGGATCGTGTTGATGCTTACCCCACTATGATTACAGAGATTTTAGCTCCCATAGTTCGCAAAGATTGTCACTGGAGTAATGATTTTTCCATTGTAATCCCCAATCCAAATCAGAGGATTACTTCATATATGACTGGATTCTCTTTCGTTTACACATACCCTTTTACTCTTGGGTTTAAACCAGCTATCGACCCAGTAATTCTCGATTTCTGTCGTTTCATCAAAGTTTGTTTAGCACATGTTGGCCCACTTGTATGGAGGGTTGTTGCTTGTTTAAGGCATCTGGCCAATTTAGCAAACGTTGATTTCACCTTCTCCCACCTAATTCATCTATACTCCCTTAGACTTTTTCGTAATGGCGTCTTTACCTTAGTGGCTAGGAGTAAGAGAGTTTTGGTAAGCCCAGAAGATGATAAGGATCGTGGCTGGTATGCCCGATTTGTTGCTGCTCCCACAGTTGGTTTAGTGGGTGAACAAAACGTTCCCTTCCCTGAGAAGTGGAATTTTGCACGTAAGTCTCTCATCACTCCCGTACCTCTTTCTTTCGAATTTACAAATTTCTTTAACTTTTTCTCTCTTTTTTTTAGCAACCATGGGAGTTGTGGAGAACATTCCCAATTTTCGTGGTTGGGTAGATAAATTGTTGAAGATCGCTCCTATGGAGGCTAGGTCTTGGAAATTTATTTCCAATCGTCATGGTTGGAAAGTAAAGACTCATGGTATGAGTTTTTGTCTTTCTCGTATGTAAGATTTTTCTCTTTATTGCCTTAACTTTCAATTTTCTCTTTGTCAGGTTTTGCTATTCGAGGTGTTACTGCTGAAGCAGTTGCAGCTTCTCATTTAGGAACCCCAACTTTCTTTAGAAAGTTGCTCAGGATATTCTTCTGAAAAGAAAAACCGCAGACGATGATAGCTCCGACGATGAAGAGGAGGATGATTCCTTGGTCAAAAGGCCAAGAGTTCGGAGACGTATCGTCTCTGATGAAGCTGAAGTTTC